>NW_019524940.1:359452-361507 GCF_002814215.2 Seriola lalandi dorsalis
ACACACACACACACACACACACACACACACACACACACAGTATAAAATCAAGGGTTCGTTTAGTTGTATTTCCTAAACCCCCCAGGTTACTGATTGATATATAATGAATGAGATACGTGGATTGCTGTTTGATTCACCATTTGTTTAATTTTGTACTAATGAGTAAAATTAGAAACTCTGAATTGTTTGATTTTACCATGTGTGTTCAAATGCATCACTTCCCTCTGTCTGTACATCACTAAACCTGTGTGTCTCTTTCCCTTCCTCAATAATGTGAACTAACTGTGGAATAATGTCCTCCGGCTGCGTGTCTGTTAGGAACTTCACCATTCGTTTCATGCCCATCCCCATCATCGATGCCTCCCAGGCTCTGAAGGCCAGCCCTGAGAAAACAGAGGACGCCTTGCTGAAGGTATATGGAGAAATCCCACTGATTCCTCCATCACCTCTGTCTGATACGTTTCTGTTTTCATAGTGTTTAAAACATACTCTGTATAAACGCAGAAAAACAGTGGCTACAACTTTCAATCAAATTGAATAAATTTACTTTGTACCATTTCAATTATTATCACTTTGGTTTATTGTCTTGACAGTGTTTATGTGTGTGTCTGTTTCCTAGATTGAGAATTACCTCTACAGGAACCATGAGACCAGAAAATACCTACAGGAACAGGCGTATCGGCTACAGCAGGGCATCGTGACCACAACCACACAACAGGTGTGTACACAAACTGAGACAACGCACACATATTTATTACTGACTCCATATGCACTGGAATCTGTATATTTTTGACCAAACTGAAGACGTACTTGTATAATGTACATTCAGCTCTGCCAAATACAGTAAATAGGACAGTTGATATCTAAATTCTAAATGGCACTTTAACTTTCTTTGTAAAGGTCAGAACTGGGAAAGAGGTTTCACAGCTGGAGACATTTTTGTTCTGTCTTTTTGCCCAGTATGTTTTTTTGGTTTTTGAGAGAGAACTTTTACATTTTTACTTGTGCTCTCATCTTCCACCTTGGTAATATCTGTTCAATACTTTTTTAATCTGTGCAGACAAAACTAAACCAAAAAATACCTCACCTCTAAGTTATCATGTAGCAAATGCTCTTAATCAGTTTTCCTCCACAGTGCCATAGTGATAACAGTGAATGGCTAGAGAACTGAAAATAGCTACTAGTTGCTGTTAAATCAGGGTGGCTGCGGGGTTGTAAAAAGTAGTGAAAGGTAGTAAATTAAATTAAGCCAAATTAAGGCTAGTAAAAAGTAGTAAAAAGTAGTAAACGTCATCTGACGAGGTAGTAAATTTTTGAGCCTCCATCCAACTGGACCTATGCGTTTTTCAATTTGTGTAACTTACCTGCAGGCCATTAAATTATTATTAGTAAATTATTAAACTTTCGTGAATTTATTTCTATGTTGCGAGTAGGACCTGAGTGATAGGAATATTATCAATGGAATGATGTACGTGCATTGGTCACGTGCGCGTGCTCGTTGAATCTGGGTACCTGGCTGGCTCATCTGTGCGAGTTCGTTAGTTTGCCGCAGACATGGGCAAATGCAAGTTTTCTGACCTCTGGATGGAGGAATCAGCGTTTAAAGACTGGCTTCGGCCAGTAGTTGGCAACAACCGAGAGGCTTACTGCAACGTCTGTAAGAACACTATACATATTACATGGATGGGGGTGAAGGCGGTTAAATCGCACATGGAGTCGACTAGCCACCAAGCAA
This sequence comes from Seriola lalandi dorsalis, assembly GCF_002814215.2. NCBI lineage: Eukaryota > Metazoa > Chordata > Actinopteri > Carangiformes > Carangidae > Seriola > Seriola lalandi. The sequence continues at coordinate 361,188 of NW_019524940.1, forward strand.
GGATGCGGGGTCGTAACTCGCAGCTACCGCTGTCACTATTTTGCACCGGCACTAGTGCTAGCAGTGCTACATCGGCTATTACGGCTACATCTACGCCCTCGTCCCGTGGGGCATGGGGGCAGTGCTAACTGCTAACTCCCCCAAAGCATGTCCCCTTGGGTCGGCTTTAAGCTGCCTGTCCATAACTTGGCCTATGTTGTCCCAAATTGTCTCATTCTTTTTCCTATGTGCTGCATGTGGTGAGCTTATACAACAGGACTATGGGTCAATTTACACCAGACTTACACTTAAAGTTTGCTCCCTCTGTGTGTGTGTGTGTG
>NW_019524940.1:361527-361792 GCF_002814215.2 Seriola lalandi dorsalis
GCAGCAATGTGGAGGCACATACCCGGTGTGAGTGACCCAAAAAGAAAGAGTATAGAGGAGAAAGCAGCGCACCAATTAATTTGTGGTTGGCAATAAAACGATGAAACTCGAGACCATCCGAGAGCACGAAGGAAGAAAAATGTCACGCTGTTTGCAAATCAGTGTCTCGGGCTCAGTCCGAGCATCTCTTCACTCAACCTGCCGTGACTGCTCTGACGTTTTTATCAGAAGAGACCAAAGATCATGCACTGATCCACTTTGTTCT
>NW_019524940.1:361812-373277 GCF_002814215.2 Seriola lalandi dorsalis
TTATTCTGAAAAGTCTTGTAATTGTTATGCAATTGTTTTTGACTTTTTACATTGAGTAAAACCTATGGAGCAAAGCCTGTTGTGACCTCTTGATTAATTCAACTCCTATGGTCATGGCTCTATGCTGCCCCCCCACCCGGAGCACTCGTGCCCCTAAGTTTAAAAAAAAAAAAAACAGCACAGAAAAAATAATGGGGGCACAGGTAGGCCACACTTTACGCCGCTACAGTTGTAGCATTAAGTTGTGGTGGTAGTAAAAAATATTGTGAAGGTAGTAAAAAGGTAGTAAATTCATCCCTGAATCTCTGTAGACACCCTGTAAATGTCAAATTAGTATTGAACTAATATAACATTGAACCCTTGTGTAACTGTGTCCCCATTGATACTAAACTGAGTCAGGAAACCCAGTAAAGCCACTGGGTCTGTGACATATCACACACAAACTTTCCTGTCTTGTTGTTTTTGTCTTCCAGATGATTGACAGGATTTGTGTGAAGGTGCAGGACCACCTGAACTCTCTGAGGAACTCAGAGACAGACACCATCTTGGAGGACGTCAGGTCAGCAGAGAACCTCATCAAAGATGCCAGAAACTCAAAAACGGTGAGGAGACACAGGTTTTTCCACGAGTCTTAGAGGTGTATGTGAACTCACACTTTTCATCAACAAGCTCATTTGACTATGAAGCATTTTGTTTTTCTCCTTAGTCTAATATTATCTCCATGTCCTCCTCTGTCTAACCCCCAGCTGCTCCCTAAACTCTACCACCTTGGATCAGCATCCAGAGAGGAGGTGAACAGCTCGTCAGTGGGACCCATCCAGGAGAAACTGGAGTCTATGGCTGGGGAGGTGACAACTGTCATGGACCAACAACTGCAGGTAGGGTTATGTCATAAGTAATGTTTTATTTTTGTACCTGTAAGGAAGTAAAGAAGGCGTCAAAGCCCTTACAGCAGATATGCAACAGATATTATCATATATAAATGCATATATGTATTTGTGATTTACATGGTTTGTTTAAGAGAGTCAAATCTGGTAAATGGATGCCACCTAGAGACACTGAAAGTTAACCACCACACAATCTAAGAAAAAGACTTTAATTAATTCACTTCACTCTTTCCAGACTCTGTTGGAGTCCATGGTAAACACAGCAGAGTCTCTGTGTCCCCATGTGATGAAGAAAAGTAATCTTCGTCCAGAGCTGATGAAGGCCAGCTCAGCCAAGGTGGTTGTACCCAAGAGCTTTGTCACCAAAACCCTCCTGGAGCAGTCTGGGGTGGATATTATCAACAAGATCAGGTGTGTGTTGCATAGCACTGTTATGTTTAGGTCTGTTGTGAACGTCTCTTGTACGTCCTCTCTTCAGTCTTGCTTTGCCCTCTGACCATCACTCACTTTCTCTCTGTGTCAGTGAGGTGAAGCTGAGTCTAGCCTCCTTCCTGTCTGACCGCATTGTTGATGAGATTTTGGAGGCTCTCTCCACTTCACAACACGCTCTGGTAAGATTACAATCACCACAGCTCTCAAATGCTTTATTGATTCATTCACAATGGCTCTTTAATTTCAGGCCTAAATTTTCTGTAACATATTTTCTGCCACATTCAGGCTCATATTCTTTGACAATTCAGAAATTGCAATGACTTTCTTTTCACGCATTAAATAATTATGTTATTTATGCATTGAACTAACACACAGGCCAATGCAGCCGTTTTTAAGTGTTGTCACTTTCTTTAGCTGCACTTTTTTTTTCTCCAGTCAGACTCATTGAAATAAAGCATTAATAAGTTTTAAAGCATAAATCTGACCTCACCTTTCCTCTCTTCTGTTTTTCCATCATTGGTTTTCTCTTTCTCCCTCATTTCCTCCTGGCCTTTCCAACTCCCCGCTTCTCATCCAATCTTACCAATTTTTTTCTCTCTGTTCACCCTCTTCCTTCATCACCTCTCCTCCCCGGTTCCTGTCTTCGCTCTCATCCTCTCAGGCAGACCATCTGGTACGTCGAGGTCGCCCCTTGGTGCAGCAGGAGTCTGTGGATCTGGACGTCCCCGAGGAGAAGATTCCTAAACGGGCATCGACTGAAATATTGGAGGCTGAGAGGCTGGAGGATCTGGAGACATGCATGGTAGGTTAGAGTAAGTTTTAAGTGACCATGATTTTTATTTGTGTAGAATCAACACAGGTTGTCTTAATAAGCCTGTAAATGAGTGTGGGTTTGAAGTGTGGTTCTGTTTTATAATTCATAAACTAGTTGTGCTTTGTATGTGCCTGGATTTACATTAAAATACAAAATGTTGATTCTGTCTTGCCACCGAGATTAATGGCCAAGTTAAAGTTGGTTGTATTACACAAAGACTACCAATTGTACCTGTCTTGATATTTCCCTCTGCTGGGCAAAATAGACAACTCTAAATCTATGAAAAGGAAAAAAGGATTGATTTTGATATTCATGTCATGAACTGTCTTGATGTACTGTATACATGCCTAAATCTAACAGGACCAAAGTTTTATGTTTCTTGAAATTCAATTTTATGGATTATGTAATAGAAGAATAAAAATAGGAAATCATTTATGTAGGATTTTTTTTTTCTCCCAGACTATAAAGATTGAAACTAAGGCAGAGTGAAACCTATTTACTTTACCTATTTACACCTTCACCTATCTCTGTTCAAGTTTATTAAACCTTTGTGAACATTGTATAGGTCTTGAGATGAAGGATGGTTCTAGTTGACCATGTAGATACTTTTGTTGGCAGCAGGAAGGGAATACCAGTGTGATCGATCATTCGACAGAAAAGAGTTGTAAATGCAGGCTGCAGTCGACAACAAGCTGCATGCTCGTCTGTGTGTGCGTCTGTATGTCTGCTCTCTTACTAAATACACCTGCTCTCCCTGCTCATCTTTTATCCCTCTCTCCTGCCTACCTCTGCTTTGTGCTGCAAAAAGGCTACATTTAGTGGTCACAGCTGTCATGGCTCTTTCATTGTGCCTTTTTGTCTTCGGCCTTACTGTGTGTTGTCTTTCTTTCTCTCCAATCTTCTTTTCCTCTTTTCTTCCTTCTCTTTCTACCTTTGCTCCATGGAGACTTTGTGCTGCACCAGTGTAAGTAATCTTGGACTGTCCCTCTACACTCTCCTTTCTATCTTGAAGTCTTACTATTCTTTTCCTTTTCTGTCTCTCCTCACTGTGCCTGCCTGCTATTCAGTCCTGTGCTTTGCTGTAGCACAGAGCCTCCTGTATTTTTGGATATTTGATTTCTTCAGCTTAAAAAATAGAGTAGAAAAAAACAGCTTGAGTACAGTAGGATGCATATACTTATTTGTCTACCACTTCCTCACACTGTTGAATGCTGATAATAGAAATGTTCCATATTTTTAATGTATTCAGCCGTATTGCACTGCTCCTCTCCGCTCAATGCACCATGTCTGTCATCACCACCCTGTTAATGCACAATATAATATGCAACATGTGTTCGGTGCTACTGTGTAAATATCTACTCATGTATGAAGACAGTGGAATTAGCTGTATGCTCCTTCATAAGCCCAGCAGCTGCCCGAATTCTTTCACTTTATATTTTAGGGCAAATAATGAGGGAAACATTAAGTTAATTCACTAGTGTGCCTTGTTAACCTTGTTTAAGTTCCTCTCTAGATAAAGATGTCTGTGCTGTTACTGTACCATTTACTATTATTAAGTGGCCACCACAGTGTCGGTGAACTTTTATTTTGTAATTATTGACCAGCTATCAGTATAGTTTTTCTTTAACCAAAGAATATGGTAGTGAATTCTGGAGAGTTTTATAGAGAAATTATTTGATAACCAGTATAGTTTGTTACGAAAAGACTTTGGCTTACGTAGATCTGCTTGATTAAATGACGTTTAAACTAACCAAATAACCAACTATATGTTTATATTTAAACTCCCTAATGGTAATCCAGGGTCAAACAGTTGCAGACGTAGTTGTACTTGTCTATAATGTTTTTGTTACTAACTTTTCTCCTCTTGTATGTGGCTTATCAAACCTTCAATACTTGTTCAGTTGTCAATTGTAGAAATGATATATAGTACATAGTAATCAGTTTTTGTTCACAGTTGCCACAAATGTCAATTTATTTGTTTCTCTCTTCAGATGACTCCTAAATCCAAGAGGAAAAGCATCCACAGCAGAATGCTTCGACCAGTGTCTCGTGCCTTTGGTAAGCAGTTTTTTTAGTTTATATTTTATAGGACATTGTGTCATATATGAATCAAGTAGTGTGTAATCTTTCTGTTTCATACTGAAAAGCTTACTTGATGGCAAGTTTCAATCATCCTGTATGTGGTCTTTCAAATAATTCCTCAACATTGATGCAACTTAGGCAAGATAAGAGTACATCTAGTGTATTAGTATATCTAATATTCAACATATATCTAATTACAAACCTATAGAGATGGAGTTTGACCTGGACAAGGCCCTGGAGGACGTGCCAATCCATGTGGAGGACACTTCAACTTCATCTCAAACTCCGCCCACTCCATCTCAGGTCCTGCCCAAACTGGAGCAACGTCCGCCAGGAACGATGGTGGAGCTGCCGTCTGAGGAGGAAAAAAAGCTGCAGCACTTCACCAAACTACGACCCCGGAGAAACAAAAAAACACACTCCAGCAAAGTCCCTGTGAGTAAAGCTGTGCTGGAAAACAAACTGAAAACTGACTTCTTTGCAAGATGAAATTAAACCGCAAAGATGAATAGTTCTTCTATGAATTGATTATATGCAGTTAGTTCTTTCAAAATGGATAGCTGCACTAAAGAACTAAAAATCCATATCATGATTTTGTGTGTCAAGTCTAAAACATGAGTAGACCAAGTACCCACTCACGCTTGGAAACAGTAGATCGATTGTTTGTCAGATGGTCCAGACATATTCTTCAACCTCCTCTTTCAGCAAATCAACAGTGCTCCATCTCAGGATGGGGAGCAAAACGGCCTCATGGGAAGGGTGGATGAGGGTGTAGATGAGTTCTTCTCTAAAAAAGTCACCAAGATGGATTCCAAGTAAGGACTTTGCTGTATTTGTATTTTCCTCATTAAGGACAGTAGTGTATTTGATTCTTTTCCAGTAGATGTGTATTAACCTGTGCTTGTTTCTAATGTTTGTTGTGATCATCTCTTAAGTTTCATATACAATAAACATGTTAAATCTTCTTCTGTTTTCTCTTTCTGTTGCTTTGTCTGCCTTTCTGTCATTCTCTTTTCAGACGCTCCCTGAAGAGTTCAGAGTCTCAAGATGGAGAGAAAAAAAAGAGCAAAGGAGGATTCCTCAACCTCATCAAACGATCCTCCAAATCTGACAAATCAGATAAGTCAGAGAAAAACCAGGCGACCCCTCTGTCCTCATCCTCAGCCTCTGTAGGTTCAACGACAACTTCCACCATCCCTGAGGAGCCCTCCTCACCTAAGGTGGCAGTGAAGAGCCCAGCACCTGAGTCAAAGTCAAGGTATGGATGAACAAAAGTGATATCATTTTTCTGTTTTAGAACAATAGAGTATCTGCATGTCTGAATGTACCAGTCTACCCCAGTTTCACCAATAAGTTCTGTCTCCACTGTAGAGACGCCTCCAGCCGCTCACAGCCCACAGACTACAGCAGCAGCTCAGACCGATCAGAAGAGCTGAGGACGCCGGACTCCATAGATGAGCCATGGGAGGGTTCAGATGGCAGGGGCAGTCCACAGGGAGGGAGGCGGTACCCAGGAGTGCAGATGATGGGCAGCGGCCTCCTGGCAGAGATGAAGGCCAAGCAGGAGAGGAGAGCACACAAGGTGAGGCGGTGCGATTTAAACAGTACCAGGGAAGAAGGGAAAGATGGGAGACATGTGGCAAAGGTTGTGCTGACTCCCAGCATTTGAGTAAACAGTGGCAGCAACTAATATTTATTTCTATTATCAATTAATCTGATGATTTTGTCAAACATGCCTATCACAACTTTAAAGTCTTTAAATGTCTTGTTTGGTCCGACAAAAAGTCCAAATGCCAAAAAGAGAATATTTGGCATTGTTTCGCTATTTTTGATGAAATATGACTTAAACAATTAAATTATCAAAAATGTTTGCTGATTATATGTCAATGTCAATCAACTAATCAATGAATTGACTTCTTGTTTCATTTGCATTTTTTTTTTTTTTTTTTTACAAAGAAAGCTTCACCATTCAATATTTAAGTTATGCAAAAGGAGTTGAGAAAAAATCTCAAATCAAGGTCCACTTATTCGTTTTTTCGGGGGAATGTAATACGGCCATTTGTGTCAACATGGATGAGAAGTTGTAGAGAGAATCAAAAAGTTTAGTGGCTGGACTCAAATATAGACTTTAACTGTAAAAATGGTGTTTTGGAAATGCCATTTTATGATAGTTGTATGTCAGTACTGAGACGAGCAGTGAGGCACAGAAAAGATGCTTGTTTAAATTAGGACACATTAGACTTTGTTTTGGGGGCAAATCGCTGTAGGTGTTCAGTCTCCACTTGTCAGGACTGTTTTGTTCAACGCTCACTAACAGTGGATTCTAGCGGCGAGAACATGTAAAATAAGAAATATTGACAGACACACACACACAAACACACACACACACAGGCATGCACAGATGCTGAGGCTGGTGTATATCTTCAGGCTAGTCACTGTGACTGTCAACATGTTGACATACAAACACCAACAGCCCTGATTTTCTGCCAGATGACAAAGTGAGAGGAGGAGGAGGGAGAGAGGGGGAAAAGTGGAAAAAAGATGGAAGCATGAACAGTAAATGGACAGAATGAAGACAAGAAAGAGGACTGAGATGCAAATTCTCTGTCATGATTCACTGTAGGATTTAAATTGTCACTGGAATATTTCACCTACTTTAAATTCCCAGATTCACAAAGATGCCTTGAACTAAAAAAAGGCCTCAGCTCCTCCTTTGCTCTCTTTCCTACATTCACTAGTTAATTTCCTCAAAAGCAAATGGAAAATTACAGAGAATGTTGTTTGAAATAAACCACAGTGTGATTCAGCAGAATTATTACAACATACTAACATATTCTCAGTGTGTGTTAGTGCTTCAGCATTTAAAATGTGAGTTGGTGTTGGCACCTGTAAATGTATGTGTGTTCACTGGATGTATAATTGGCACCTAACTAGTCACTGAACTGTAAACTGTATGTGTGCCTGTGTGTGCACTAAGAGGTTTATGGTGTTTGCAGCATTAGGGTTTTTTCTGACCTTGTATCAGTGGCACTAAAGCTTCTCCTGCCATCTGCTTGTTCTGGCTGGCTTCCAGGTGTGTGTGTGTGTGTGTGTGTGTGTGTGTGTGTGTGTGTGTGTGTGCGCGTGTGCGTGCGTGCGCGTGCGTGTGTGTCTTTGTGTGTGCAGGTAAAATGAAGAGAGCTTTTCAGGAGGCAGGTCATCAATACAAAGCTTTGGGTGTGTGAGCTGTATCATTTGAGTTTTGTAACACAAAGGCGCCCCCTTCTGTTAAAATGCTGCTTAACAGCGTTACATGTACATTCAGTATCACAGCACTGGACTACAATAAGAGCTTGACAGAAAAAAATAAATATAAATGACTGAAAAGGTTTATGGTATATGGCCTTAGTATTATGTAGTGTTTGTATAATGGGTAGTTGTACATACTAGGTTTCCTTTGGTAATAAAAATCCAGTATTCTGTCTTTTCTTTCAGTCTTCCAGCCCCGATAGACCTGACAGCAATGCAACAGGTGAGATGTTAATTGAATTTATTTTTGTAATTTTCATTTATTCACTTTACATTTAACGAGAGTAGACGTTTAAGATTAAATTAACTTGAAAATTAAATACAACATGAGGCTAAGTGTTAATGGGTTAGATTAAGTGATTAAAAATGTAATGTAATCTGATTAATTGCATGCATTGTGATCTGAATCTAAATTAATCGCATATTAATATTTGCCATGAGAAGCATTTAAAAATATTTCAGTTCAAATGGATTTTGATTTAAAAACTTTAAAGATCAACATCTGTTATTTCCTGTACATTGAGAACATTTTGTACATCTGCAGTAAAGGCCATAACAATCAAAATGATGAAAACAAGTCAGTAAGTTTCTCACTGTATCCTTGTAATGACTGTAATGTGTCTTATTTTAGATACCAAAAAAACTAAACTAAAACATAAACCAACAGTAATATATGGTGCAGGTTAAGATACAAGGCACAATTTTCATTTCATAGAACATACACAGAGTCTCAGGCCACAATTGTAACCTAACAATAAGCTAACAGTCCCTTTGACCTCAATACTGTTTCACCAGTATCTTATATGCCACCACAGATCAACAGTGTAACATATACTGCAATTTCTAATTCGGGGCGTAACATTTTCATTTCACTGAACATATAGAAACAGTCAGCAGTCAACAATAACAGTCCTATTGACCTCAGTTCCTTTTATTTCTCCAACATATTGTATGACAAAATAAATCACACCAAGAAAAAATCTCTGTGGCAACATAGACCTTAACAGTTTGATTTATCATCATGTAGTGTAACTCAACAGTAACAGACCCTTCAGCCTCACAGTGCCTCTTACTTCTCCTTCAGCCAGTCACTGAGACAAACAAAAGTTCATGGCTACCCTCTTCTGTTGAACTACATTGGCTTCAAGCGAGAAAAGTTTCTCATAAGGGACAGAGGTGGCAGTAGTGGCCAGATATTTACAAGCCAGGGCAGACATCTGTAGATAAGCCACTGCATGAGTTGATCACTGCAGTGCGCAATCTCCCATGCTGATGCTGGGCTCTCTTTTATAAAAGCTCAGAGCCCTGTTAGGCCTCATTTCATCATCTGAATCTGTGTCTGAAGCCAACAGTGAGAGGCTTCTCTTCTTCTTTGCTGGCTCCTCTGAGGGCTCTGCAGGGTTTTCTCTTGCAGCAGTGCCTCAAGGCCGGTCCACACCTCTTTGCTCTCTCCTATTGGTAGAGACTTTAAGTCCGTGGATGGAGTGCTGAATCCATCTTGAGCCATCCATTATTGATGTTTGCTTGCCGTTCGGATATATATCCTTCTTAAAGGCGGTCTTGAACCTCTCCGTGTAGGATGGGTCCTCATCTGAGACCTCCATGGTGCGGCATAAATGGCAGAGCAGGCAACACCACAGAGCATGAGACATAAGTGTCACCTCCAAGGAGCTTAGTCACATGTCTACAGTGGACAATGAGAGATGCATACAAGAAACCAAAAGGAAAAGAAGTTATATGCACTCATTTCATTTCAGCTCAGTGAGTTTCTACTTTGTTTTGCTGTCATTTATGGTCATGTTTCTATCTTTTGAATTCTGATTTACTGTGTGTTGTAGCCCCTCCCCCCAAACATGGAGAGGATCTCAGCAGAAATAGATCGACAACTTGTTATGTTAAGCTCAACAAAAGCTTTCCAACAAGTGTTATAAATCCATCTAAAACCAGAGATTTAACCCTAACCCTTGGATCACAGTTTTGGTAGCCAGTTTGGCTGTTCATGTTTTGTTCATACTAGTGTACGTGAAAGTATTACATATGACTTTTTCCTGTGTTTCAGCAGCCAAGCCCACAACTCCAGAAAGCAGGTCTCCCAGTGGTTCCATTAATAAACCAGACACTGGTTCTCCAGAAAAGACCCTGTCGCGTGGTGAGACTAAGCCTGAACTGGTGCCTCGTCTCAGAGCTACTTCCTCCTCCAGTTCCCCCGGGGGACCAGTGAGTCCCAAACCGCCGGTGCCGCAGGGGGCGAAGCCGGCCCTGGCTGCCCGACCCACCATCCCACAAAAGCCCAGGACCACCAGTAGCAGCAGGAGCATAGGTATTGATCAAGCCCTGGATCTGAATTAGTTGTCACACCGAGGCGATTGCTGCCCTAGTGATTCAGTTTTTCCTTCCTGAATCTTTTGACATTTTTGTGAGTACATTATGGTTTTAGATTCATCTGTTAGAGGGGTGCTGCATATGATTATCTTCTCTGCAATTTGTGTTGATGGATAATGTTTTATTTTGTTTAAGGAATAGAGACAAATTTAACATGGTAACCTCTTGCTACTGTGTTGAAATTGTATGACAGGTGGTAAAATGTTTGATTTTACATGTTTTTCCTGGTTGTCTTTCTGATAGATGAGAGCCCAGATTCCCCTAGCATTGCTGGCATCTCCCCTAAAGTCACAGGTCTCCCTCTCACACTGAAGAGGGGGTTGTCAGAGAAAGACAAGGATGGCCAAACTAGTCTGCAGTCAGGAGGCTCTGCCAACAAAACCACTCAGGAAGGTAGGTCGCAAAATCTGTCTTTCAAAAATCTTTGAGTTTGTATATTCATTCACACCAACAAACAACAAATAGATTTTTAACTGCATTGGAAGTGAGGTGAGCAGTTGCTTTTCTCTGGCCTCCTGCTCCATCAAAAATTGTCCTCTGGCCAGAGCAGATTTCCCTTACACCGGTAGATGTTTGATGTCACTGTCAGGATCCGACAATGTGTTGACTTCCCGTATACTTTCATATTATTGCGTTATTCCCACGGAAGCTGACTGTTGTCTGTCAACACATACAATGGCAGACAATCCTATGATCCAAACTCCAGCAGAGCCAGCCCAAGCCTTTATGGGGCCCGAAGCAGAATTTGATTTGGCCAGGGTATAGGTTTGGTCTCAACATAAGTAAGAACGCAACAACCCTGCCACCCCTCCAAAACTGACTTTTAAATGCAGTCGACCAAATGGTTTATTAACATATAAATTTACATTCAGAAATGCACATAGGCAAATGTAATATATGTACATGTGCTGAATTTCGATCTATTAAATATATGTACATATGAAGTAAAATCATAAATGTAAATACAGTATGTAAAACATATGTAAAAATTACATCTGAAACCTGTAAAAAATTGGAACAATATCATATATTGACATTTACAATATGTCTAGCTAATACAAACATGTATTTTAGTATGTCTGTTGATATTACAGACAGGGCTGTAAACTAACGGTCGCCACTCGCCAAATGCGACTAAAATATTCCCCTGGCGACTTAATTTTGGAGGGCTACATGCCATGGGGCAGGTAAGTGTTTGTCACAATATAGCAAAACATTGCTGCGATAAAATGCCTAGACATTTTTGGAGGTGCACATTGACGGACGCAGAGGCTCTGTGTCGGGGGTTCACGTCGACGCAGAGGCTCTGCGTCGTGACGGCGTCGACTTGACGCAGTAGTATAAATCAGCCTCCACGCGTCACCACCAGCCCGCGCAGTGTTGTTCCAGTGCAGCAATGTGGAGGCACATACCCGGTGTGAGTGACCCAAAAAGAAAGAGTATAGGGGAGAAAGCAGCGCACCAATTAATTGTGGTTGGCAATAAAACGATGAAACTCGAGACCATCCGAGAGCACGAAGGAAGAAAAATGTCACGCTGTTTGCAAATCAGTGTCTCGGGCTCAGTCCGAGCATCTCTTC
>NW_019524940.1:373558-375480 GCF_002814215.2 Seriola lalandi dorsalis
ATATTTTGGTCTCTTTCCTAATATATATATCGCTATATAATACTGTTATCTCAATGAAAAGTACTGAAACAGATGTATATGTAACAAAAAGAGGCAATTTATTACTTGGCCGGTAAAAAATTTACTTGGCCGGTAGATTTTTTCATCTACCGGTCCCCTTGGCAGGTGAGCCAAAAAGTTAGTTTACAGCCCTGATTACAGACATACGTTAAATTAATAAATATCCATCCCAAAGCCTGTTAATATATGTTCATATCATATATGTAAATATAAAAGGTAGAAGTGTATGTTTAAATTTAATAAGCATGTTTTAATACAGTTCCATGCTTTATTTTACTAGGAGTATTTCATATATGTTATAAACTTATATATGTTATAATAATATATCGTAAGGCATTAAAAACTTCATAAAAACGTCAATAGTATAGTAAGGAACAAAAAACATAAAAACAATGGTATAGTAAGGCATAAAAACATCATAGTAGTATAGTAAGTCATAAAAAGCGTCATAAAAACATAATGGTATGGTATAAAAATATAAGGTGGTGTAAGGCATAAAAACATCATAGTATAGTAAGGAACAAAAAATGTCATAAAAACATCACAGTATAGTAGGGCTTAAAATGTCATAAAAATATCATTGCATAGTAAGGAACAAACGTAATGGTAAAGTGAAAATTTGGTTTATTGCCAAGTAGGTTTTTCAACATACAAATAATTGGCTTTGGTGTTTTGGTGCATAATAAACATAAAAGAAAAGACGTATAACGAGGATTAAACAAGCAAGTACTACAGGTCAAATATTAGATATAAGTAGAAAGATTATGTACAATAAAATATGAGGAAAAATAGAAAAGAATAAATAGAAAAATATAAATACATACAATAAAAATATGTACACTGTGTGAAAGGGGTGTGTGCATTAATTCACGGTGGGGCAGGTGCCGGTGACGGTTGGGGTCTTTAGCCTTGTTAATGATGATAATGTCAAAAATATCATAGTATAGTAAGTCATGCAAAAATTCATAAAAACATAAGGGTATAGTAAGATATAAAAAACATGAGGATATAGTAAGGCATAAATAAAAAATTCATAAAAACATAATGGTATAGTAAGGTATAAAAAATGTAGGGTGGTGTAAGGCATAAAAACATAATATAGTAAGGTATAAAATATGTCATAAAAACGTAATGGTATAGTAAGGTATAAATAGAAAATGTAAAAAATATCATAGTATAGTAAGTAACAAAAAATGTCATAAAAATGTAAGGGTATAGTAAGGCATAAAAAAATCATAGTATAGTAGGGCTTGAAAATTATAAAAAACGTAAGGCTATTGTAAGGCATAAAGACGTCATAGTATAGTAAGTCTTAAAAAAAGTCATAAAAAACGTAATGGTATAGCAAGGTTAAAAAAATGTAAGGTGGTGTAAGGCATAAAAACATAATATAGTAAGGTATAAAATATGTCATAAAAACGTAATGGTATAGTAAGGCATAAATAAAAAATGTCAAAAATATCATAGTATAGTAAGGAACAAAAAATGTCATAAAAATGTAAGGGTATAGTAAGTATAAAAAACATCATAGTATAGTAAGTCATACAAAAATTCAAAAAAACGTAATGGTTATAAAAATTGTAAGGTGGTGTAAGGCAAATAAAAAATGTCAAAAATATCAGTATATTAGGAACAAAAAATGTCATAAAAACGTAAGGATATAGTAAGGTATAAAGACATCATAGTATAGTAAGTCATACAAAAATTCATAAAAACGTAATGGTTATAAAAATTGTAAGGTGGTGTAAGGCAAATAAAAAATGTCAAAAATATCAGTATATTAGGAACAAAAAAATGTCATAAAAACGTAAGGATATAGTAAGGTATAAAGACATCATAGTATAGTAAGTCATACAAAAATC
>NW_019524940.1:376568-377144 GCF_002814215.2 Seriola lalandi dorsalis
AACAAAAAATGTTATAAAAAACATAAGGATATAGTAAGGCATAAAGACGTCATAGTATAATAGGGCTTAAAAATGTCATAAAATATCATTGTATAGTAAGGAACAACAAATGTCATAAAAAATGTAATGGTCATAAAAAATGTAAGGTGGTGTAAGGCATAAAAACATAGTACAGTAAGGAACAAAATATGTCATAAAAATGTAATGGTATAGTAAGGTATAAAAAAGGTATAAAAAAAGTCATAGAAAAATTCATAGAAACGTAATGGTATAGTAAGGTATAAAAAATGTAGGGTGGTGTAAGGCATAAAAACATAGTATAGTAGGGCTTAAAAATCATAAAAAAAAACGTAAGGATACAGTAAGGCATAAAGACGTCATAGTATAGTAAGTCTTAAAAAACGTAATGGTATAGCAAGGTTATAAAAAATGTAAGGTGGTGTAAGGCATAAAAACATAATATAGTAAGGTATAAAATATGTCATAAAAACGTAATGGTATAGTAAGGCATAAATAAAAAATGTCAAAAATATCATAGTATAGTAAGGAACAAAAAATGTCATAAAAATGTAAGGG
>NW_019524940.1:377194-380303 GCF_002814215.2 Seriola lalandi dorsalis
GTAGTGCCCAGGAAGCGGAAGTACTACACGGTGTGCTTCTGTGGAGGCCATGATGGTGGAGAGGCATAAAAAACGTATAGGTATAAAAAATGTAAGGTGGTGTAAGGCATAAACAAATCATAGTATAGTAAGGCTTAAAAATGTCATAAAAAATGTAAGGATATAGTAAGGCATAAAGACGTCATAGTATAGTAAGTCTTAAAAAAACATAAAAAATGTAAGGTGGTGTAAGGCATAAACAAATCATAGTATAGTAAGGCTTAAAAATGTCATAAAAAATGTAAGGATATAGTAAGGCATAAAGACGTCATAGTATAGTAAGTCTTAAAAAAACATAAAAAATGTAAGGTGGTGTAAGGTATAAAAAACATAGTATAGTAAGGAATAAAATATGTCATAAAAACGTAATGGTATAGTAAGGTATAAAAAATGTAAGGGTATAGTAAGTATAAAAAACATCATAGTATAGTAAGTCATACAAAAATTCAAAAAAACGTAATGGTAAGGTATAAAAACATCATAGTATAGTAGGGCTTAAAAAGTCATAAATATATCATTGTATAGTAAGGAACAAAAAAATGTCATAAAAAAACGTAATGGTCATAAAAAATGTAAGGTGGTGTAAGGCATAAAAACATAGTATAGTAAGGAACAAAATATGGCATAAAAATGTAAGGGTTACATTTTATATATCACTTATATATCATAGTATAGTAAGTCATACAAAAATTCCTAAAAACATAATGGTATAGTAAGGTATAAAAAATGTAAGGTGGTGTAAGGCATAAAAACATCATAGTATAGTAGGGGTTAAAAATCATAAAAAAAACGTAAGGATACAGTAAGGCATAAAGACGTAATAGTTATAAAAAATGTAAGGTGGTGTAAGGCATAAATAAAAAATATCATAGTATAGTAAGGATCAAAAAGTGTCATAAAAATGTAAGGGTATAGTAAGGTAAAAAAAAACATCAAAGTATAGTAAGTCATACAAAAATTCATAAAAACTTAATGGTATAGTAAGGTATAAAAAAATGTAAGGATAAAGTAAGGCATAAAAACGTAATGGTATAGTAATGCATAAAAAATGTAAGGTGGTGTAAAGCATAAACACATCATAGTATAGTAAGGAACAAAAAATGTCATAAAAAACGTAAGGCTATAGTAAGGCATAAAGACGTCATAGTATAGTAAGTCTTAAAAAAACATCATAAAAAATGTAAGGTGGTGTAAGGGATAAATAAAAAATGTCAAAAATATCAGTATATTAGGAACAAAAAATGTCATAAAAACGTAAGGATATAGTAAGGTATAAAGACATCATAGTATAGTAAGTCATACAAAAATTCATAAAAACGTAATGGTTATAAAAATTGTAAGGTGGTGTAAGGCAAATAAAAAATGTCAAAAATATCAGTATATTAGGAACAAAAAATGTCATAAAAACGTAAGGATATAGTAAGGTATAAAGACATCATAGTATAGTAAGTCATACAAAAATCAATAGAAAACGTAATGGTATAAAAATGTAAGGTGGTGTAAGGCATAAAAACATCACAGTATAGTAGGGCTTAAAAATGTCATAAAAATATCATTGCATAGTAAGGAACAAACGTATTGGTAAAGTGAAAATTTGGTTTATTGCCAAGTAGGTTTTTCAACATACAAATAATTGGCTTTGGTGTTTTGGTGCATAATAAACATAGAAGAAAAGACATATAACGAGGATTAAACAAGCAAGTACTACAGGTCAGATATTAGATATAAGTAGAAAGATTATGTACAATAAAATATGAGGAAAAATAGAAAAGAATAAATAGAAAAATATAAATACATACAATAAAAATATGTACAATGTGTGAAAGGGGTGTGTGCAATAGTTCGGGGGGGGGGGGTGTCGGAGACGGTTGGGGTCTTTAGCCTTGTTAATGAGGCCAACTGCAGTAGGGAAGAAGCTGTTCTTGAGGTTTAGGTCCTGATGGACCGCAGCCTCCTGCCAGAGGTGAGTGACTCAAACAGTTTCGGCTACAATCTTTTCTGCTCGCCTCAGGGTCCTGGAGGGTTGGCAGATTGCAGCCAATAACCTTCTCAGCAGAGTGAATGATACGCTGCAGTCGGCTCTTGTCCTTGGCAGTTGCAGCAGCGTACCAGTTTGTGATGGAGGAAGTGAGAATGGACTCGATGATGGCAGTGTAGAAGTTCACCATCATTGTCCTTTGCAAGTTGAACTTCTTCAACTGCCGCAGGACATCCTCTGCTGACCTTTCCTGGTGAGGAAGCTGATGTTCAGCTCCCACTTGAGGTCCTGTATGACAATAATGCCAAGGAAGCGGAAGTACTACACGGTGTGCTTCTGTGGAGGCCATGATGGTGGAGAGGCATAAAAAAACGTATAGGTATAGATAGGTATAAAAAATGTAAGGTGGTGTAAAGCATAAAGACGTCATAGGATAGTAAGTCTTAAAAAAAAATGTCATGAAAACATAACGATAGTAAGTCATAAAAAACGTAATGGTATAGTAAGGTATAAAAAAATGTAAGGTGGTGTAAGGCATAAATAAAAACGTAAGGATATAGTATGGTATAAAAAATGTAAGATGGTGTAAGGCATAAAAACATAGTATAGTAGGGCTTAAAAAATGTCATAAAAAACATAAGGATATAGCAAGGTTATAAAAAATGTAAGGTGGTGTAAGGCATAAAAACATAATATAGTAAGGTATAAAATATGTCATAAAAACGTAATGGTATAGTAAGGCATAAATAAAAAATGTCAAATATAGTACAGTAAGGAACAAAATATGTCATAAAAACATAGTATAGTAAGGTATAAAATATGTCATAAAAAACGTAATGGTATAGTAAGTCATACAAAAATTCCTAAAAACGTAATGGTATATGTAGCGTACATACTGGCCTGGCATCAGTCACAAGCCATTAAGGAAGTTCATTATAAGGACATGCAGAGTTACGGACCCCTAACTGACACTTTGCGACTCTTTCCACCATCAAACTATCAGATTGATAGGGAACAGAGACCAAAGACCCCTCCTTCACAAACAGACCATGCTGTTAGCATGGCCGAACGACACAGAACCAGACCAAAGAT
>NW_019524940.1:380323-381791 GCF_002814215.2 Seriola lalandi dorsalis
TATGAAATAAACAATGTTCTATAACACCAGGCCTGATTGTTTGCTAAAAGTAGAAAAACAATAAAAGTTAAATAAAATGTTCCATAAGCCTTCAAATAAGCTGAAAACTGACAACTGCCTCTGTTCAAAAACTATATGGTACAGCTCCACCTGAGGCCCACCTGGGCTCTGAATACCTCCCCTGATACAGGAGTGGTAAAGGGGAAGCATGGGGGCAAAAAAGGGCCTGGACTCAGGCAAGACTATATTCTATTTTTTTTTTATCAAACAAAGCACAAATACGTTAACAAACTGAATATCTTATGGGGCAATAAAGATAACATTTGCACAATATTTTGACATGAGGACTTTGCTCCTACAATCAGACTGATAGATTCAGGTCACAACTCACTCAGTCTCACTGCCTTTCATACTATCTATTATGTAACAGCCAGCCTGGAAGCGTGGTGATATTTTTGTCTGTCTTTCCTCCTTATGCTTTGATGTTGTGTTTTGGTGAATCCCACTGGTGCCTGGCTCAGGTACACATATCACATACATGTTGACATTTGTAATTCTTCCTCTCAGGCACGTCTGAAACCTGTGGCTATTTGTTCTACTCGTTCTTTGCTGCAATAAAAATATTTATGCTGTTCTTTTGTCATCTATATTTATATCATATAGATTAAAAAGCAAGACGGACAGATACTGTCTACACATTCCAGCCAATGCAATCTCACAATGTCCATGCCAACTTCATTACAGAGTAAATCATGAGCCATTAGGTGGCAGTATATACAAGAGGATGTTCAAATGCCTGTACAAATGTTGTAGAAGATGATCATCTGACTTAAGTGACGGCTTTTATGTAGTCACTCTATCCCAGCATGCATAGGGCAGAGAGCAGTGACGTATTCTGGACAGACCTCAAGTCCATCACAAGGATAAGAACCTACTTCCTCTTAAAATTCACATCAGTATGTTTCTTACAGAAGCTGCAGATTAGTTATTCAGTGTAGTGGAGCTGCTCTTTGGATCATCAATATTAGGATTTTCCTAATACAGCAAAGTTAAAGTGGGATTGAGGTGCTTTACATCTCCTCTTGTTTTAGTTTGTGTTCACACAGGCATTGGTGGCTGATGAGCCACTTGTAGCAGCATACTTTGTAGCAACTACATGAAACAACATCAAAAAAATCAATCCGTCAAGTTTCCATTTTTTCCTCACCTCTTATTTTCTTTTCCCTGCCCCTTTCTCCCCCTTGAACTGCCAAGACTTACTGTCATTTAATCTTCTCCGTCTCTGATTTTCAGGGAGGATGGCGTCAGATTCTGTTCAGCGACCCAGCCCTCTCCGTACCAACTCGGAGGATCACGGCCCCTTCAAGTCCAAGGTCCAATCTCCAAACCCGGAGAAGGACAAGGCAGCGGGCAAGAAGTCATCGGACTCTGGGGAGGAGGCAGACAAAGACTTTATTTTAATATGAGC
>NW_019524940.1:381811-454201 GCF_002814215.2 Seriola lalandi dorsalis
ATAAATTTGGCAATGAAGTAATTCATTGTTGTCCTCCTAGAGGACTGGTGCCCCATTTCAACGAGAGTAAATCATTAAATATAGCGTTAACGCTACATATAGTAAGGTATAAAAAAATGTAGGGTGGTGTAAGGCATAAAAACATCATAGTATAGTAGGACTTAAAAATCATAAAGACGTCATAGTATAGTAAGGAATAAAAATATGTCATAAAAAACGTAATGGTATAGTAAGTCATACAAAAATTCCTAAAAACGTAATGGTAAGGTATAAAAACATAGTATAGTAAGTTATAAAATATGTCATAAAAAATATCAAAAATATCATAGTAAGGAACAAAAAATGTCATAAAAACGTAATGGTATAGTAAGGTATAAAAAAATGTAAGGATAAAGTAAGGCATAAAAAAACGCATAAAAACGTAAGGATATAGTAAGGCATAAATAAAAAATATCATAGTATAGTAAGTAACAAAAAATTTCATAAAAAACGCCATAAAAATGTAATGAAAGGATATGAGGCACAAAAAACATCTTAAAAATATAAGGATATAATATGTAATATATAAAATAAAATATAAAGGCATAAAAAATGTCATGAAAACATAATGGTATAGTAAGGTGTAAAAAATGTAAGGTGGTGTAACATATAAAAATATAAAAAATGTAAGGATATAGTAAGTCAAAAATTCATAAAAACATAATGGTATAGTAAGGTCTAAAAAACATAAGGTGGTTTAAGGCATAAAAAATGTCAAAAATGTAAGGGTATAGTAAGTCTTAAACATCATAAAAAACGTAAGGTGGTGTAAGGCATAAAAACATAGTATAGTAAGGAATAAAAATATGTCATAAAAAACCTAATGGTATAGTAAGGTATAAAAAATGTAAGGATATAGTAAGTCAAAAATTCATAAAAACGTAATGGTATATTAAGGTCTAAAAAACATAAGGTGGTGTAAGGCATAAAAAATGTCAAAAATGTAAGGGTATAGCAAGGTATAAAAAACGTCATGGTATAGTAAGTCTTAAACATCATAAAAACGTAAGGTGGTGTAAGTCATAAAAACATAGTATAGTAAGGAATAAAAATGTTATAAAAAAATATCAAAATTATCATAGTAAGGAACAAAAAATGTCATAAAAACGTAATGGTATAAAAAATGTAAGGATAAAGTAAGGCATAAAAAACGTCATAAAAACGTAAGGATATAGTAAGGCATAAATAAAAAATATCATAGTATAGCAAAGCACAACAAAATGTCCTAAAAATGTAAGGGTATAGTAAGGTATAAAAAACTTAGTGTGTTGTAAGTAATTAAAAACATAAAAAACGCCATAAAAATGTAATGAAAGGATATGAGGCACAAAAAAATATCTTAAAAATATAAGGATATAATAAGGTGTAAAAAATGTAAGTGGTGTAACATATAAAAATATAAAAAACGTAGTATAGTAGGGCTTAAAAATGTCAAAAATATAGTACAGTTAGTAACAAAATATGTCATAAAAATGCAAGGATATAGTAAGGCATAAATAAAAAATGTCAAAAATATCATAGTATAGTAAGGAACAAAAAATGTAAGGGTATAGCAAGGTATAAAAAAACGTAAGGTGGTGTAAGGCATAAAAACATAGTATAGTAAGGAATAAAAATATGTCATAAAAAACCTAATGGTATAGTAAGGTCTAAAAAACATAAGGTGATGTAAGGCATAAAAAATGCCATAAAAACATAATGGTATAGATAGGTAAATAAAATGTAAGGATATAATAAGGCATAAAAATGTAATGAAAACATCATAAAATCGTAATGAAAGGATATAATGAGGCACAAAAAAAATCTTAAAAATATAAGGATATAGTAAGGTGTAAAAAATTTAAGGTGGTGTAACGTATAAAAATATAAAAAACGTAATGGTATAGTAAGGTTATAAAAAATGTAAGGCGGTGTAAGGCATAGTATAGTAAGGAACAAAAGTCATAAAAAACATAAAAATGTAATTGTACTGTAAGGTATAAAAAACGCCATAAAAATGTAATGGTATAGATAGGTGGATATAATAAGGCATAAGGAACGTCAAAATAGTAAGTCATTAAAAAATCATATTATAGTAAGGAGCAAAACATAAAAAAAATGTAAGGCTATAATAAGGCATAAAAAACGTCACAAAAACGTAATGGTATAGATAGGTAAATAAAATGAAAAGATATAATAAGGCATAAAAATGTAATGGTATTATAGATAGCTATAAAAAATGCAAGGTGGTGTAAGGCATAAAAACATAATGGTATAGATAGGTATAAAAAACACAGTATAGTGAGGAACAAAAACATCATAAAAAAGAAAAAAGGAGTACTTGTAGTGGAATATCTGGATCCTGCTGCTCCAAGAACAGATACCTGCAGAATGAGGACAGAGAGAGAGACACAGATAGGAGAAGCACAAACTACCAGAGAGAAAAAATACAAAGTTATTTACATGAAGTAGTACGATTATAAATGGAGAGAAAGAGAATCATGGGAATCTCACAGCAGTCTAGGTCTATAGCAGCATAACTAAGGGATGCGCTCACAGTAAGGCATTAGAGTCGCCAATTAACCTAATGCGCATGACCCTGTATTCCTTGGACCAACCTTGGGCTCCAGGTATGATGTGTACAGTTAGACATACTATGAATTATAGACCAACCACAAAAACAAAGGGATCTGATGAGATTTATGAAATAAACAATGTTCTATAACACCAGGCCTGATTGTTTGCTAAAAGTAGAAAAACAATAAAAGTTAAATTAAATGTTCCATAAGCCTTCAAATAAGCTGAAAACTGACAACTGCCTCTGTTCAAAAACTATATGGTACAGCTCCACCTGAGGCCCACCTGGGCTCTGAATACCTCCCCTGATACAGGAGTGGTAAAGGGGAAGCATGGGGGCCTCTCAGGCACGTCTGAAACCTGTGGCTATTTGTTCTACTCGTTCTTTGCTGCAATAAAAATATTTATGCTGTTCTTTTGTCATCTATATTTATATCATATAGATTAAAAAGCAAGACGGACAGATACTGTCTACACATTCCAGCCAATGCAATCTCACAATGTCCATGCCAACTTCATTACAGAGTAAATCATGAGCCATTAGGTGGCAGTATATACAAGAGGATGTTCAAATGCCTGTACAAATGTTGTAGAAGATGATCATCTGACTTAAGTGACGGCTTTTATGTAGTCACTCTATCCCAGCATGCATAGGGCAGAGAGCAGTGACGTATTCTGGACAGACCTCAAGTCCATCACAAGGATAAGAACCTACTTCCTCTTAAAATTCACATCAGTATGTTTCTTACAGAAGCTGCAGATTAGTTATTCAGTGTAGTGGAGCTGCTCTTTGGATCATCAATATTAGGATTTTCCTAATACAGCAAAGTTAAAGTGGGATTGAGGTGCTTTACATCTCCTCTTGTTTTAGTTTGTGTTCACACAGGCATTGGTGGCTGATGAGCCACTTGTAGCAGCATACTTTGTAGCAACTACATGAAACAACATCAAAAAAATCAATCCGTCAAGTTTCCATTTTTTCCTCACCTCTTATTTTCTTTTCCCTGCCCCTTTCTCCCCCTTGAACTGCCAAGACTTACTGTCATTTAATCTTCTCCGTCTCTGATTTTCAGGGAGGATGGCGTCAGATTCTGTTCAGCGACCCAGCCCTCTCCGTACCAACTCGGAGGATCACGGCCCCTTCAAGTCCAAGGTCCAATCTCCAAACCCGGAGAAGGACAAGGCAGCGGGCAAGAAGTCATCGGACTCTGGGGAGGAGGCAGACAAAGACTTTATTTTAATATGAGCAAGACAAATTGACAACAAAAACTTGTTGACAAGACTCACTTGTTTTCCTTTAGAAAAGCAACTAAGGGGGAATATAATCAATATGTTTTCATTTATGTTAGAGCTTGTACCTGCACTGTAGGTCCTGTCTGACCATTAAGTACACATAATGTGTGGTTTGCAGGCAGGTTACCTGCTGTAGTATCAGGTAACACACAGTTTCAAATTCAGTTTAATTTGATGATCTAAGAAGATATTGCTAGATATTAACACTGTGGGGAATATCCTCCAGGGAATATTTTCCAGTCATGTCATGTCTCCTAGTAAACCAAACTAAATCTCCTTAGAGCTTCCTTCTCACACCCTTTTCTCTAGAACTGGTTTCAGCCTACTCTGCTGTCAGGTCAAAATCTCATGTCTGTAAAAGAATAAACTTTTCAGGACTTGAAGAAATAGGTCGTGGGATGGAACTGAGTTTAAGTTTGTAAACCACTTTTTAAAAAAAAAGAAGAGATGTTGCTTTCAGGACTTTTTGTGCAAACGACAGCGAGAGAGAGAGACTGTGAACAAGTGTACATTTAAAATGACTCTGTAACTGATAAGACTTACTATTATTTTGCAGTAGCTTGTCTCCCAGGGACCAAACACACACTAACAATACCACTACCAATGTACTGTACTTGAACTCAAGCATAAAACTAGACCAGGACCAGGCATTCTTTTCCCTCAATATATTTGTATGGATTTTTCTAGAGGCTATTTTCAGTATGTGCAAGTTCCTTTTCTCCAGACTGAATCATTATGCAATTCATCTTTTTTTTTTTTTTACAGGAAAATACAGGTTCAGCTGAGAAAATCAGCACAAAAATAAATCAGTAATACACATTTGATGTAGCTTGTCGGACAGTACTAAGGACTAAATGGACTCATCACTGAAGGACTGAAGGATGGCTATAGACTTTATCAAACACCCCAACTGGACCCAAGTTTGGCTCATGTGGGAGCAAATCAGAGAGACCATATGATGTGTTTGTGCTTTGCTAGGACTGTGGTACACTTTAACTTCCCTGACAACCAATCAATAAGGCTTCGGCACTGTTAACAAACACTAAACACTGTGGAAGAAACACATTTAAATTATTTTTTACATTTAGCTGCTGAGGTCTTTTTTTTCATGAGACATATATGAATATCCCCCCGATGTGCTGATGGTCCAATGAAAACAAAGAACATACTCAAAAAGAGGAATAGCAAAGAGAATCTGAAGATAACATGGGAGATGCAGTCTTGTGAGCCCTCAAACACTCCTCTTCTTCTTGAGAATTTTTCCTTCAGGACTTTCAGCTCACTTTCACATTGTTCCATGCAAGACAGGACACCTCTTCAAACTCACAGCATTTCAAAACACATTGCCTCTGTTAAGTAATTGGGAATACAGTGCCTGGAGTGAAAGTGAACTGAGGGTAGCTGTAGTTTGACCACATGGACCTCTGGGCTGTTCTGTATATACCATTTTAAGGACCTGAATGCTTCACGACGACAACAACAACAGGTCTCAGGATGATTCCTCTCATTTTTCTCTTTTAAGAGCAAGAAATGCCCTTTTCACACTGCTACACAGTCTGCAATCAGTTTCTTAAACAGATCTTGACAATTCCTCTTTTCATTTACAACCTCTAGCTTTTTGGTTGATACAGAATCAGGCAATTTTACTCATGTTGCATATATAATTTGGGACAGAGGTTTGGCCTGTAAACTTTAAGTACACTCTTCACATCTTTATACTTCCGTATATTTTGTCCACTGTTCTAATACTTACGCTTTTACAGCCAAACTACTAAGCATTTGTGACAGATGTAACACCCACACAGAGCAGCAGACTTCTTATGCATAACCAGTGTGAAAGGGGCACTGTATTTTATTGTACTGTACAAGAGTCAAATTCAAGTCAGGGCCAAAGGTCTTACTGGTGCACCTTTTCCTATGGTGTCTATCAATGTCTTTTTGTAGGATTATAATTAGGTTTTAGCTTCTTTATCACTAATCATGGCTTGGAAATAACACTGTTCCTGCTGTATATAGTCAGTCAATCTGTACTTGATGTCAATGGCCGCTTTGACTTTCAGTCTCAGTCACAAAAATCAAACATCACTTTTTTTGCGTGGGAGTGGTTCGAGGACACTGAGGAAAAAAAAAAAAAAACAGAACTTTGCAATATGTTCAAAGCAAACACATGTGGCTGCGTGCTGTATTCTGTTGGCATTTTCAACCCTTTTCCTGATGCAAGGGACTTATCTCGACACTGTCCTCCATTGTTTTTGCTTTCTGTGTAGGAAGCAGCTGGCTGTGTTTCTGTCAAGTTGTGCGAAAGATGATTTCCTGCTCAATTCTGAAAAATGAACATTCACTTCTTTTGTTGGTGCACGGAGTGGAGAAAGTGAAAATATCCAGTAGCATTGAGTCAAGACTCCTGAGTCTACATGTGTGTGTGACTGCATGATGTGGCTGTGAGTCGTACTGTATGTATATATGTGCTTTCATACATGTAGGTGTATGCGTGTGTATATATGTATGTGTAATATATGCACATGTAATATACACACTGTGGTATATTCACACGCCTACGTGACCACAGCAAATCCTATATTGTTTTGGTACTAAGTACACTACTATACTAGGGGTTTGTTTGTTTGTAACTTATTTGGAATAAAAAAATGGCCGGTGATCTCTTGATCCTTTGTTGTTTTTCCTCTCACTTGTACATTGTGTTCATAAATGTAGAAATTAATTCTTTGTATGTATTAATTTGTTTTTGCATATAATCAATTCAATGTTACTTTCTTCATGATTCAGAAAAAGAATAATCCAAAACAATGACTGTTTTTTCTTGAGCTGGGAAAAAAAAAGCATAAATACTAATGACATATTCGCTAATTTTATCGGCCTTCATGACGTTATTTGTTCCATTTTGTCATGGATCAGTATGTTTCACAAAGTCATTCTGCCGGTGTTGGACATTTCTTCATGCAAAATATTAATAATGATTAAAATAATTTTACAGTCTTTTTCTGCATTGTATCTTCTTTGTAACTTTTGCTGATGTGTTTTGCAGTATAACAGTGCGGCCACCAGATGGCAAATACAATGCTCTCTCTCACTCTCTTGCTCTCTCTCAGAGGAGGTGTGGTTTTTACTAAGTCAGAAAGAGCATATGTCAAATAAAGAAGGCTACTGAACAGTGCAACAACACAGTTTGGCACCTCAGTCTTCATTGTTTTTATGCTTAAAAGTTGACAGCTTGCTTTGCGTTTCTTTATTAAAATGGACATTGCATTTGATAACCTGGATGCAGCTGGTTTCCTGGAAATCTGGCAACACTTCGATGCAGATGGTAAGGACAGTTAAAGACACGGTCATATTTTTTGTCCATTGATATACATATTAATATATTAAGATAGGCAGCACAGTACTTTTTTAATGTATTTAATTTTATTTCCACTGTTACTAGGCATTAGGGAGAAAAGGACTATTTGTGATGACAAATTTCTGAGTTTTGGTTGTAGCAACTAATTTCTGTTCGGAGTATCATGTTAAATATTCTTATTACAAAAAAAAAATCAGAACATGACTGTGGGCTGTTTCTGTGTCTGCAGACAGTAAAGTCCTGTGTCACATGAAACGAGTAATAAATTATCTTAGTCACTTCATTGAGAGTTCGCAGTATTTGAATTTTGAAGAAAATGCCAACTTGCTTCCCTTCATTTACAACCCAGCGACTTGCACAACTTGTTTTTTTTATTCGGACAGATAATGGCTATATTGAGGGCAAAGAGCTTGATGACTTTTTCCGTCACATGATGAAGAGACTGGGTCCACAGGTAAGTAAGCTTTATTTGGACGAATTTATCTAGATCTAGTGAAGAAAACTAACAGCAGCTCAATACAGTCCGATGCAGTGCATGTCATCTGAACAGGCACAAAACCACTAGCACATAATTTTCATCTGATAATGGCAAATGCATACGACACATCTGTCGATCTATATGGCACCCACAATAACATTACTAGAGGAGGTAATATGACTAAACATTGCTGTTTTCAAAATATAAGTCCAGACTAAGTATTTGCACAGTTGCACAGGCTCTGAGCTTCAGTTCATGGACACTGCATTTCAGTGCCAAGCTTTAGTTTGAGTAGGTTCACATCAATATAGAAAGAACTGTGCTCGACATCCTTGTCAAAGACTTAACTCTGTTAAAACCCACTTTCAGATTTATGAAGCCTTTATTTTATTTTAAAGTGCAAAATAATAATAATAATAATAGACCAGGTCTTGATGAAAGACCTAGTCACAAAAGGAAAAGGTTTCACAAATGAAAAACTATGTTGTAAATATTTCTCTCCCTGTTAATCTGGTTCAAGTCTAACTGAGGTGGTTTTTGATCTAGACCTGCTCTGATGTGGTCTTGATGAGGATAAAACAGTGTAAAAGCCCATTTGGATTTTTACAATACTGGTTTCACAAATCTGAAACTGTATTTTTAACAGTTACTGGAGTCAACTTATTAATCAAATCCAAGTGTAAATGTGCTGGTTTTTAAGCTAGACCTGACTTATTTTTGTCTGGAGGGTGAAAACGCAGTGAAATCGCCATTTTATGCCCTCATAAATAAAATGAAGGTTTCATAAATCAAGTGCTGACGACCAGACTAAAGGCAAAGAGACCACACAACACACAAGAGCTGCATGTGGCTGCAGTGAATGCCTGTGAGGGAAGATACAAAGCGTCTGCTGATGTCCATGGATGTTGGACGTCCCTGATTGCAAAGGGTTTTTCCACAAAATATCAAAAATTGTGATTGTACACTATGTGTTAAAAGGGCTAAGTCTCCAATACAGTTATTTCAATCCTGATTTGAACGACCTGGTCTGGGCTGTATATATCTTAGTTAATTTTTTTATTTATTATATTGCATGTGACATGGTCTACAAGTACAGGCAGCTGTTTATTTTGAATTTTGCCATTAAAATCACTAAAGTTCGCTACACAATGATAATTAAATTTCTCATGTTTAGATTGAAGGGTTTGTAGGAAACAATTTGTCAAAATTAAAGTTTAAATCAGCTTTTACGAAATATAATTGCTTTTGGGCACAGACTTTGCAGCACTTATGGTCTCTGCTGTGTGGGCAGCTGAACCTCTATGCAGTTATCTGGATGGGTGGGGTGACTGTAAGGATGTTAGACACAACACAATTATATAGCTCTGGTCCCTGTCAAAGGAAAAGCCCTAGACTTGGTTACAAGTTGACCTAGGGGAGCTCTGTATTTGTGTGTGTTTTTGCGTGAACACGTGCTAATGACTCATTTTTTTTACTGAGCAATGTTAAATGCTGTGAAGCTGATGGACTGAGCCCTCTCCCTGACCAGTTATAATGGAACACCAAACGAGTATACAGTACACCTATTAGTGCATGTTCTTGTGCGTGTGTGAGACTGGACTCCCTTAGATACTAATGAGGTTGTACTCAAACAAACAGACCACCAACCATAGGTCACTTTGTCTCTCTAATGTTTGCTCTTTCATTAATGCCCCCAGGATGAGTTCTGTTTGGTCTATTTCTCTTGAGCTACAACAACACTGCACACTCATTCTGCTATTTCCTATTAAGCTGCTGAAGCATTGGGTAACATGAACCACATGGTGTTTGTCTATCTATTTGTGGTTTTATTTCCTGCAGTGCATCATATCTGGTAATTACACATTTTCTTCCCACAATTAAACCAGTAGGTCAAAAGCTATTTAATGAATTTTGGGATGATACACTGTTAGTTTAATGTATCAGTAAAACCTAGAGAATACATGAGTTCCTTATGGAGAGGGGAAACATGCTTTTTCAATTAATACAGCATTTCAGTTCAGTAGTGTATACGAAGTCAAACATTAATGTGTGTACTTAAAAAAGCTCTGCCTAGCAACAGCAGATTGCAGGTGCCAACAGGACTGCCTGACAGAAAGTTGAGGCTGAAGACAAATACTTGTCTGTCTGTAATGAGCGAGGGCCTGGCACCTTGTAGTCTGCAGACTGTGTGCTCTGCACCATGTAAATGTTGATTCACACAGAAGCATCATAGATCAACAGGTTTCTATAGTTACAGTATGGTTTGCACCGAGACACTATTAGATTAGCTGCTAAATGCATTTTAAAATAACTTGAAGAGCTAAATATATTGTTGCCTTCAGTTGCTTCAAGCTTTTGTCTGAGCTCTGTTAGAGAAAAATGTGATTGTTAACTCAGATAAGCACGCTATCAGACTGTATTTTTGCAGCGTTTGTAGCTCAATTTATCTTTGGTTATAAACTGCTACAATATGTTTTCCATATCCTTAAATGCATCACGTTTCGTGAGTAAAAGTAGTTCCTGACTATTCGTTATCTACAGAACAGTGGCATAGACTGAGGAAGTTACATTTCAGATTAGATGAGGTATATGCAGTGAAATGCTTGCTAAAAAGATAAATAAAAAAATAAAAAACAGGACCATGACACTGGGCAATAGAAATCTCTCCTCTCTTCCTAGATGACCACTCTTGGTTGCAAATGTTTGAGGTGTACACCATCATAGTTTCTGTTCTGTATATTAGAAAAACTGAGAAGGCCAAGCACAGTCAACTACAAAAATGCTTTAAGAAAATTTTGCCAGCGGTTGAGAAAGCAAACCTTGAGAGGAAAATGGCAGGTACAGGTCAAAGAAGTATCCATGGTGACATTGCTTAAAATAAGTGTGACTCAGCCAGTGAAGTATCTGTCATCTACATCATTATTTTCTATGATTTGCAAATACATTATATGCTCGATTCACTCGATCACTATATCTGTGTCCAGTGGATTTGTAATGGTGGCTTTAGGTAAAAAAGAAAAAAATCAATGCTGCATTTTAACCTATTGTGTCTCGAAAGGAGAAAGTGACTGAAGAACGAGTTCAGAGACTGAAGCAGAGGTTTATGTCCGCCTATGATGTCACAGCTGACGGGAAACTACAGATTCAGGAGGTAAAACACAGTTTCTGTATCCCATTCACTTGACCATCATTTCCTTAATAAACTTTTGGTACTCCATAGTGAGTAAAGGTGAAGCACTAATTAAAACTAAACTAACATTAAAACTCCCTCACAACACCATCTCTCTCTTTTTGTCTGTCACTCTCTACAAAATGAACTCTACTAACTTCCTCTTTATTCAGGATCTTCGTCCTCTTCTCCATCTCCTCTCTCTCTCAGACTCCTCTATTCTACCCACCCCCCTCTCTTTATCTACCACCCCCCTCTCTGCTTCCTCTTCATCTTTTATTCATCTCATGTATCTATGACAATAATACAGCTTGTACCATATTCAAGAAGAACAGAAGCTCATTTCTTGGACTGCTGAGGGTCACTTTAAGCCATCCTCTTGCAGTGAAGAGACAGTCAGAGGAGGGGCACTCAAACCACTTATCAAAATCAAATACCTAACAGTGCGCAGTATGTAAATAAGTGTAAATAAAATCTAATCTGAATGGCACAACAATTCTTCTAAATGAGACAAATTGCTCTTTATTGATGAAGGTTGATTATCGAATGACTTTTTGATTGAGCCAATTCATTTAATTAAATCAAACCTGACTGACAACTTAACAGGCCGTGGCTGTTTCCCAGAAATTTAAAGACATATTACGATGACACTGCCTTCTCAGTCTCCACTCAGTGTAATTGATGCAGCTCCTGGCACAGCAGCAGTGCTTCATCAGAGCAAAGTGCATTTACTTTATTTTGAAAGAAAAAGAAACGTATTCCCATTTATTAGGCCAATCCGTTAATGCATTGCAC
This sequence comes from Seriola lalandi dorsalis, assembly GCF_002814215.2. NCBI lineage: Eukaryota > Metazoa > Chordata > Actinopteri > Carangiformes > Carangidae > Seriola > Seriola lalandi. The sequence continues at coordinate 393,500 of NW_019524940.1, forward strand.
CCACAGGCCACAAAGGTTTGACTTTTTCTCATAAAGCTGTACAAAAATCAATACATGTATGCAGTAAGTGGCCATTTGAAGACACTGATTTACTGAGGGTGATGCAGAAACAGTGTGGTCAAAGCTCTTTTTAGCTCCTTTTCTCTCCTAGTACCAATTCTGGCAACTCAACCCAGAGTATCCGCAAATACCAAGCAAACAAATCCAATAAATTAATACTAGTGCCTTTCCCAAATTTAAAATATGTATACATCACCAGTTGGAACTCATTTGAAATCATTTTCTGTAAAGTAACACTTTTATGTAAAGTCACATGAGGCTAGGGATGCTACAAATTTAGGCGGTTTTCCATCCTGACTAGATGAATGTAGCTGAGAGCAGAAACACTAAATTCAAAACTGTGTTTAGTGTTGCTCAGTCATTTATGGTTAATGTCTGATCCACTTATTAAGGACAGTAACAGCCCTGATACTAACCCAGTGAATTGGGTCAGTGCATCCCTACTGCAAAGAGTAAGAATTTAGGTTCATGTAGTGAATATACACTCAGTTGCCAGTTTATTAGATACACTTTGCAAAACCTAATGCTAGTCTAATACTACAGGAACTCCTCTCTGTGTAATGAAATACAGTTCAGCACCACCACAAGCGACACCCTTCAAAATGAACATAAAGTTGAACACCTCTCTAAAACAGTTTATTGCAGGATTCTTGTATTACCGGTGAACCTAAAGAAACTGACACCTGCTTACTGTATATATGGTAAATATGTTTCTACTGACCAGGTTTTTGTAATTTTTTCATGCTATTTCCCCATATGCTGTTGCTTCTGCTCTATGGCTGACAAAAGGAAGTTAGCAATGCAAAAAGCCACAGTATCCTGTGTGATAGCTGTATGAAGTCCAGATATCATAAGACCGATCTGTTAGACTCAGTGTTCGCTTACGATCAAACATGAAATGTGACAATATATATGAGGACACTGTGTACTGTGTATAGGCTATTTAAAGTATACTGCAAGTGCTCTTTGCTGCTTTTCTCATTGTAGATGAGTATTTTTGGGTTTTGGACCGTTGCTGTAACAAAAAAAGCAATCTACAGATATCGTGCTCTAGGAAATTTAATGGAAATGTTTTCACCAATTTTCAGCATTTTTTTCAAATACACAAGCATCAAAAACATATCAACAGATGATTAGATAATGGGTTAGCTCTACTTCTTATTAATGCTTTAACCAAGACATTTAGCAATGGTATGACTTGTGTGCGTGATCAGCGTTTTATCTCTGAATGTCTGGCTCGTCTGTATTTGGCAGCACTGTTGGTGCATTGCGCTTTTTCTCTGAGCTGTAAGCTTTGTGAACCAAATGGCTGCAGTACCATCTTGTATTTTAATTAGAATAATGATATTGTCCAGTTTAATCTGCTAATGGAGGGCTGATATCGTTAAAGAAGGACAGACTACAAGAGGGCGACATGAATTGGACAGGAGCCAGGAGGAGCTGGTGTAGGGATGGTTCATCTGAATGACAGTAAAACATGTTTTCAGATACAGTCCAGCATTTGGACGCATTTTTCCTTCTTCAGGCTCTGTACTTCAGCACAGTCAATTTGAAATAAAATGCCAAGTCCAAGCGTGAATTAGACTACGTTTACATTAACATACAGAAAACACTTAACACACAGTGTCCACATTGCAAGGGTTCAAAAGTAATTGGACACTTGGCTGCTTAATGTTTCTTGGACAGCAGTGTGTTGTTTCAAACCTAGTTCATGCACAAAAGAGTTCACACGTGGCTCGGAGTTTATTAAGAGTTTCAAATTAGTTTAAGGTGGAGTTGCCTGTAAATATGAGGAGTAAAAAGGTAACTGTGCAATGGAAGAAGCTAATAATGAGACTACAAAAACTAAAAATCTGTCAAAGAGAAATCAAAAGTAGTTGGTTTGCCAAAATCAACAGTGCAGTACATTCTAAAAAAGCAGGTGTGCACAGGAAAAGTAGAAAAAGGTAAACCACTCGGTAGACCGAGGAGCACAAACCTTGTGGATGATGGAAAAATAATTTGCATGGACAAGAAAAACTCTTATGACTGCACAGCAAGTCAAGAACACTCTCCAGGATGTAGGCGTACATGTTTCCTTGTCAGCTGTCAAGAAAAAGCTTCATGACTGAAGGCCAAGGCTACGACTTGGCACTTTAATGTATTATACATTATTTCATTTCAAACTGAATGTGCTGAAGCACAAAGCCTGAAGAACAAAAACAGTCTAAGTGTCCTAATACTCACAGTCTACACTCTATCTGAGGCTTCACCTGCCACCTTACTACAAAACTGTATTTGTAAAAATCAATAGCAAAGTCTCAGTATCTTAGTTTCTCAGGATAATTCAAGGACCTCATTGTTGAGAGTTTGATCGGATTCATTTCTTCTGTAGAAAATAGTTGATAAAATTGACTCCTCATCTGATCAAGATTTCAAGACTATTTGTATCCTGTAAACTTGGTGGCGACTGTTATTCTCTCCAAGAATAAAATGGGTAAGACTTAGGTACTGTGGAGGGAAAGCCTCGCTGAACATCAACATCCAATCACTGCTCTCTGGTCTGACCTCTGCCCCCTTTCCTGTCTTCCAGCTGGCCCATATGATCCTCCCTGAAGATGAGAACTTCCTGTTAATTTTCCGTAGAGAGGCTCCCCTGGACAACAGTGTTGACTTCATGAAGGTAAGATCACAATATGTTGATGAAAGGTAGAACTAACAGAACTGATTACACAACAGCATCGAAATCACCAAAACAGAGGTGTCCTAGTTGACCAGTGGTCCAACATATACCATGTGATGTGATGATCATAGTTTAATTGGGTACTGTTGCCACATGTCACCACCAGAGAAAGACGTCTTCCAGGATTCACTGGTGTTTTTGTAGTGTACAATTTATTGTAAGTTGGAACTTAAATTTGTCCATTTTCCAGTGTCCATACATGACAAGTATCAAGATATAAACCAAAGCACCAGTTTAGTACATTTTCAAGCTAAAAAGCATCTAAGAATTTCAGCTGTATATCAGCTGTTGTTCAGTTTCGGGCTAATATAATGGAATGTAGAATAGATTATTGCCAAGAAAATGATAATGACAGGTAATATGCAACACTTTCTAATATTTCCCTGCCTAAAACCAGATCGACCAGCAACAGACCAGCAGAGCAGAAAACAGAATGTGCCAGTGGCTTGGCGTGGCACGCAAGCAAAGTATGAGGAAGTCTTCCAACAACCTCAAAACAATAAATTATGAAATGATTGAAAGAGCTCAATTTTAACCAATTGAATTATATCTGCATCATAATTAACTTGATAATTCACCTCTGAGCTCATGTCACCAAAAGAAAATCACCCCAGTGGCTATAATGATTTTACTGTTTCATATTAAGTTAGCTGCACTTCTGTTACATCACATTGCATATGTAACCATTTGCTGACTTGCCCTCTTCTGCCCACTGCAGATATGGAGGAAGTACGATCTTGACTGCAGTGGCTACATATCAGCTCAGGAGCTCAAGGTGAGGTTTTCAACATGGACAAAGAACCCACACCCTCACACCACAGAACCAATTATGCACCTCTTTTCTGTTCAAGGAACAGTCAGCATTCGTGGCACCAACAGAGAATGACTGCAGCCTTTGGCCATTATTTCATGTTCTGTCATAAATTGAGATGTATGTTCTTTTTCAGCTTCTGACAACACCCTTTTCTTCTAATAATAAAGTTTTTTTTTTAATATATTTTTGATGTTTAGCCAGTTGTTGATTTGGAAAGGAAACACTAACAGGACAGATTCCTTTGTTGACATGAAGATGTTAAAATAAATACTAATGGGGAGTAATTTCATGATTTTGAACAAAAATCCTCTAATTTTGGAACCAGCTCTTTCTCACTACATAATCTGCACAAATGAAGTACCCTTGTAACATATAATCTATCCCCCACTGGATTTAACTGTTTTGATGATAAGATAATCTATTTTTCTTTAGGCTTTCCTGAAAGACCTGTTCCAGCAGGACCACAAGGAAGTGTCGTCTGACAAGCTGGAGGAGTACACCGACACAATGGTAGTAATACAATTCACTCACACACACTTATTCTCCACATTCTGAGACTATTCCATAGTCTCCGACCACTTCCTAATTCACTTGAATGGGAAAGTGAAATCAGACTTTTGGACTCCAATGTACACTATATGGACAAAAGTATTGGGTCACACCTCTTAATCATTGAATTCAGGTGTTTCATTCAGTCCCATTGCCACAGGTGTATAAAATCAAACACCTAGCCACGCAGTCTGCCTCAATAAACATTTGTGAAGGAATACGTCATAAAGAACTCACTGAATTTGAGCGTGGTACTGTAATAGGATGCCACCGTTGCAACAAGTCAGTTCATGAAATTTCTTCCCTCCTAGATATTCCACAAGCAACTGTGAGTGGTATTATTGCAAAGAGGAAGCGTTTAGGAACCACAGCAACTCAGCCATGAAGTGGCAGACCACGTAAAGTTACAGAGCGGGGTCAGCGAGTGCTGAGGTGCACAGTGCATAAGAGGCGCCAACGTTCTGCTGACTCAATAACTGCACAGTTCCAAACTTCCTCTGGCATAAACATCAGCACAAAAACTGTGCGCCGAGAGCTTCATGGCAGGGGTTTCCATGGCCGGGCAGCTGCACACAAGCCTTACATCACCAAACACAATCCCACGCGTCGGATAGAGCGGGTTAAAGCACACCGCCACTGGGATCTGGAGCAGTGGAAACGAGTTCTGTGTGACGAATCACGCTTCTCTATCTGGCAGTCTGACAGACGAGTCTGGGTTTGGTGAATGCCAGGAGAATGTTACCTGCCTGACTGCATTGTGCCAAGTGTAAAGTTTGGTGGAGGAGGGATAATGCTGTGGGGTTGTTTTTCTTTGCGGTTGGCCTAGGCCCCTTAGTTCCAGTTTAGGGAAATCTTAATGCTTCAGCTTACCAAGACATTTTGGACAATTCTATACTTCCAACTTTGTGGGAACAGTTTGGGGAAGGCACTTTTCTGTTGCCCCAGTGAACAAAGCAATGTCCATAAAGGCATGGTTGGGTGAGTTTGGTGTGACTTGCCCGCACAGAGCCCTGACCTCAACCCCATCGAACACCTTTGGCATGAACTAGAACGGAGACTGCGAGCCAGGCGCTCTCATCCAACATCAGTGTCTGATCTAACAAATGCTCTTCTGGATGAATGGGCAAAAATTCCCACAGACACTCCAAAATCTTGTAGAAAGCTTTCCCAGAAGAGTGGAACCTGTTATAGCTGCAAAGGGGGGACCAACTCCATTATAATGCCTATGGATTTAGAATGGGATGTCATAAAGGCTCCTGTAGGTGGCCCGATAAGTTTGTCCATATAGTATATGTTGGTATACGAACATCTGCTACCACTTTACTTCAAAACTGAGGTAGCGCTTTAACCAAGGTGTGTTCAGATGGTTGTCATGGTGATCTGACTTGCCATCAGTCCATATGTAGAGATAAGTTTATGCTAAACCTTTTCTTGTCTTAACTTAGTGTGTGAGTGATTGGACACTGTATCATAACTGCGGACAAGAGACTCTGTTTCACCTACTGTCTGAAGTGGTTGTGTGGAGCTGGTTTACACAGTCACATCCTGCAGTTTTCGGGTAGCTTGCAAATGCTAGTTAGCCTACTGTAGTTACACTAGATGAAATGGAAAAAACATATGCAACAGCTGTCCTCAAAACTTAACTTTTGACATGTTTATTTTCACAAATAAAAGCTTCAGAAGGCTGAAAGGATTTAAGTTGCTGCAATATACTATTCTGCCAAACAACAGCAAAATGAGACCACAACTGTTCAGAAGGATTTCTCACTTGCGATATTACGTTCTGGAGATCTTGTGTGATGCGGCAGTTGTCAAAAGGCAGAATAACACAGGCAATATATCTAATTAACTGTCTCCCTAACTTACATCTGTGGAAACTCCTAGCCTCAGACAGCACAGTCCTACTATTTTATAGATTTCAATTTAGAGGAGATTGATTCATGGTCAAAGACAGATGAGTTGGCTCTAGAGGCACAGGTGGTGTGAGGAAAGTAGTAACTGCACAGACAGACAATTTCACAGTGGCTAGTTATTTTCATGCTTCTTAACACAGCCTCCTTTTCTTGCAGATGAAAATCTTTGACAAAAACAAGGATGGCCGTTTGGATTTGAACGACCTTGCCAGGTATTTTTCAAAGAGCAGAACGAAGAGCTATTCTTAGAAGTCCCTGCAATGTTAAAATGTCTGTAGCCTAGGACTGTATTGGTTATGTATTACACAATGTAAGTGTTGCCATGAAACCATCTTTATGTGTCTGTTGTCAAATGTTTGGACAGACATACAAGAGCTAATTGCCAAATGCTACCATCTCAAAAAATGATCAATCAACTATCTTGAGCCACTATTACTTCAGTATTAAAGTAGAACCACATTATTCAACTCTGGCTGATAGGAGTCAATGCACCAACCTGCATAGAATTTATAAAGAAATGTACACGAGAACATGGCTGAACAATCCCTGCCCCTGTTCATTTAAAGAAGGTGACAACTACCACAAGGAATATTTTTCTCTTCGATAGCTCAGACACTCCTTGTAAAGTATGTATGTCTCTCTCAATAAGGATCTTGGCTTTAGAAGAGAATTTCCTGCTCCAGTTCCAGATGGATGTAAGTGCATTGTTTATCTTGTTCTTTTAACACTTTTCCAGATTAAAAAATTAGGGCAAATTGTGTTGCAACAGGTTAATAAGTTATCTTCTATCTATTTTTATCTAATTTCTAACAACTTCTCCCTTCTGTTTTCAAGGCCTGCAGTAAAGAGGAGAGGAAAAGAGACTTTGAGAAGATCTTTGACCACTATGATGTTGTAAGTACGGTAATACACTGTCAAGTCCCTCTCTGGGATGATGATCATTCATAGTGCAGTGGCAGGTAGGAGTCAGTAATTCATATCAATACCCCCTGATAAGCTTCCCTTATCCTGTTCAATCACATGTATGACTTTGTCTATAATGTCAAATGTGCATGAGTTAATCTGTCTGAAATCTTCTACCTCCATCACCTTTCATTTCGAGAGAAACTTTGAGAGAAGTGCTCTATGGTTATCATCATTAGGGTGTAGTATTGTATTTTGACTGTGATTGGAGACTCGGTACGACATTTTTAATAATTAGTCAGGTCTGGGACGATTATCCGACGTAATCGACGTTGTCCATTATAAAAATTATTCGACGTGGAATTTTAGTGTCGACGCGTCGTGTAAAATCACACAGGGTAAATGTTCATAGAACAAAACCAGAACTTTCTTATGGGACCGTTTATATCCATCGTCTTTGGTTTACCCGGATACAAGCGCAGCGCACGGACTGGGACAACGCGGTGGCGTAATTGAAGTCATTGACTACATGAATGATTTGCGTCTGTGTAATCTATTTGAACAACACGGCGGCAGTACGACGGAGCGTGTGGAGCAACACGCGGCAAAAAAGGCTCGCACACGGTCCTCCAAAGTTTGGGAATACTTTAATCTTGACACCAACAGTGCAGTAGTCTGCAGACTCTGCAAAGTGCATCTGGCATATCACTCTAGCACGACAGTCATGCACGAGCACATAAAGAGGAAACACCATGGTGCAGCGAGTCAAGATGTTGGACGGGGAAAATTGTTATATTAAATGACTAACTGAAAAATAATTGCTATAAAATTACTGTAAATAATCGTTAGATTAGTCGAATAATTGAAAAAATAATCGATAGATTAATCGTTTAAAAAATAATCGTTTGGGACAGCCCTAGTCAGGTCACATCCATCCTGCTCGACCGTGGTAATACAGTCTGATTAAAATATAGCAAGTGACTCAGTGTAAGTGACATGTTTCACACCTTGGCTACAATTTCAAGCCTTTAAATTAACAGCACCGCAAGTGACACCTTTTTCAAGTTTTTTCTTAACAGCATGCCTTCGAACATTATCTTTAACTCCTGGAGAGTGTGAAAATGTTGGTCTCATAGTCTCATGGCAGGGGGCAAATATCTCATATGGCCTTGCATATTCAAGCCTTTTGTTGTGGTATATCTGCAGTAAGGAGGAGGGACAGCAGCATCATACTGTTTCCTTCACTGTGTGACACTGTCAAGTAGCGCTCCAGTGCTTCTGCTTCAAATCTCTCTGTGTGTAGCCTGTAGGTGGATATTTCATATAAATGTACATTATTGAAAGACAGCCTGTCAGGAGTTGTAAGATCCTCCTTCATTTTCTTTGTGCATTGCATTGTGGGAGAATAGTGTGCATCAACAGCACATTCGAAAATCAACCGTAATAATATGCATACTGTCTGCTTTGAGTGTACTTAATTTTGTCACTTGATTCAGTGTGAACACACTACATACTGGATGTGTTTCAGGCCTGACTATGACCCTAAGATATACGCCCAGTAGAGGAAAACGAATGAATGACTGACTTAATAATGTGAGTGGGATGTAAATTTTGGGGAAGTAATTATCTCTGTCTTTTTCTCTTTCCTTTGGCTTTTTCCTTTTCTTTTCCTTTTTCTGTCCCTTTGCTCTTGTTCAGAGTAAGACAGGAGCGTTGGAGGGTCCTGAGGTGGACGGCTTTGTCAAAGACATGATGGGGCTGGTCAGGGTAAGAGTCTGTGCTGTTGTTCCAACTGTGTTTTTTAATGACTATGCTTTTTTAACAGAGTGTTGTTTACCTAAAATGTTGTGATGTGCACACAAAATATGTCTATTAAGAGGTATATTTGCTGCTACTTCTACTACTCTACTTCTCTCAACAGCTCAGTATTAAACCACAATAAATTTGGACACCTGATCAAAACGTGTTTTGGCAGCAAGGTCGCAGTGTGCCGCTTGATTTGCTCCCACTCGGGGGCACGGCGATTCACCTAGATACCAAACTGACACAGTCAAGGAAATAACCTCAGTGCACTTCAGGAAAATACCAATGCACTGATGCACCACTGAATGTCTCACCCTGCACCAAAGCTAAAAAGTGCTGCTTACAAACACCACATTTACAGTGTAATGCCTTCTTGTCCTTCCTCTCTCCTCTGCAGCCCAATATGACGGGTACTGAGCTGGACAAGCTGCGCGCCGTTCTACTGCGTCACTGTGACGTCAACAAAGACGGAAAGATCCAGAAAAATGAGCTTTCTCTGTGTCTGGGAGTCAAGCCTAAACCTTGATTAAAGATCTGTGTTATTATAATGTATTATGTAACACTCACTCTGAATTTGTTGTATAGTCAATAATGGTAGAATGCTGTTTTGATGCAGATCAGTCTGAGGTTATTTAAGGTCACTATTCATAAATTGTTATTTGATCCTGAATATGATAGAAACGATTAGACACTATGTACTACGACTTCAAGCTGTGCATGTTTTAGGGCCAAAAAAATTAGATGTTTTTTTGGCTAAAATGGATGTCTGGTGCTGTGAGATTTGTCAGTCAGTAAACATGTCAGTGTAGCTTTTGAAAACAGAATGTTTTTCATTGTAATATTGAATTTTATTCATGGAGCCAGACTATGTTGGTCATTACTGACGTTTGGGCACTTGCATGTTTCTCTGCCAAGTACAGGATGTTGTTTACTGTCATTTTAAAATAAAGGGCCTATGAGAAAATAAAACAATGATGACAAGTGCTGATTATGTTTCACATAGTTTTTACTACTGTAATGTATTAAACAGCTTTTATATAAATGTATAATTTAAACTTTCATTAATTAGATTAACTTAGGTTTACTCATTAAGGGAACTAACATTTTGATCTGATGATATAATAGAAATATACATAATTTCATTTTACAAGTCACTATTGTATCATTTACAAATCTTTAAAATAATCCTTGATTATGAACAACTATCTACATATTCCAATTGCTGGTCAGCTGTTGCATTACCTGATATTTACTGTATCATCCATAACTATAGAGCAGAAATACAGTATGAAATTAAAATGATTCAAACCTAAAGCTGCAAAACGTTCATTGATAACATTGCATGATGATGATGTCATCACAGCCTTTACAATGCCTCTTCAAAAATCATTCATTCACTCATTTTCATCACGCTGTAAATGATGTTTGGTCAGATGCAAGGAATGAAGACATACAACATAATATAATACAATTTTGTTGGCTGAACATTGTCATAGATTCATCAAAAAAGACATTTAATTTCATGCCTCATAATGAAAAACAAGTCTAAACTAATGTAGGTTTAGAAATGTAGAGGTTAGCATAGGCCTCAACATTTTTACTGAACAGTTTCATATCCACCAGATACACTGTAACACAGGTCAGTGTGACCCTTCTCCTGTGAGATGCAACATGCGGACAGGGCAAGTCTTTGTTTGTCAAGTAGGAGACAGAGTGAAAACCAACATGGTTAAGTAGATGGAAACCTAAAAAGGAGCTAATGGTGCGGACCTAAAAGCTCTACTCTGCCTCATTGCCCTTTGTGTCTTTACAAACCCGTTGTGAGTGGTTTGATATTGCCTCTTTCTCTGTTTTTTTGGGTGGGGCAAAACAGATAAGCACAGCTGCGGACATTAAAGAGGCTATGTTAGATAGCGTGATAATATAAGGTAAAAAAAGATACACTCGTGTGGGTGTTTGCATGTGTATACCGTGTTGTACAGTACAAGGGCTTATGATTGTGTGTGCACAGAGTGGCTGCCACACAGCTGCTGCAAAACAAACAGTTTCCCATTTAGGCTGAAAGCTTTCCTCATCACTTTGCCACAGGCTTCCGTTACACTGGATGTTTAACAGTCATTGTGGTGCAGCAGCAGGGAATTTCACTGAAATACTATCTGATAATAAAAGAAACAAAGCACTCTAATGGATGCAGAATTAATAATTATTTTCCAACAGTTTCTATTATCTGTGTGAAGAAATGAGCTGCTGTCACTGACCCTATGAGGGTAAACATGTTTTCTAATCTGTAGAGAATCAAGTTTTACTGTTTTATGATTCTTTTATATATCCGATTGAATGAAGCTCCATTTCAGATGAATAACAAACTGAATCTGGACTATGTTACTTTAATTTCCTTGTATCCTGCCTACCAAAAATATATCTTAAGCCACAAACAGGAAGCCTGGCCGTTGAGTCTTTGTAGCCCTGCTGTGGAAGGAAAAACAACCTGAAAGTGATTATAATGTATAGACAGCTGTCTCTGATAATATATACATTCATTTATAAAAATGACAGCTGCATGTTCAACAAGCCATCTGTGTTTTTTTCCTGTCTAAATAATTTCCATTGTGCAAAATTGTTTCCATTTATCCCACAGTGATGTGGCCCTTCTTGAACCGTGACGCAGCTTTAAACCAGCAGGGCTCAGGTCGCTAAACAGGTTATCCGGCAGTTAGATGGGACTTAATTCTTAACTAATGACCCAGTTGGATGCATCATTTAGTGGTGTGTTCTACTGCTGTCACATTAACAAGTGCTTTACCTGAGGCTTTACAGCTCAACTGTGTGTTCTGTTGCAGATGAAGCCATGAATACAACACAAATGATGCAAAACCAATAACAGTAACAAGGGGAAGCTATGGAAGAGCTTGAGCCCAAGAATCAGGCCCAAAGTTATTACTACTGCATTTTATGCTATTTAATTACATCAGGTGACTCACAGACGGATAGTATAATGCAAACAAATGAGGGACACTGAATATATCAATAATCAACACCTCACCTGAAAATGTTACTGGAGGTAATATTAATGCTACGCCTGTTGATCTAATATTGGTGTGTTTGTAGGAGGCACTTTAATATTATGGGTACATCTGTTGAACTAATGTGTGTGTGTGTGTGTGTGTGTGTGTGTGTGTGAGAGAGAGAGAGTGCGTGAGTGAGTGAGTGAGTGAGTGAGTGAGTGAGTGAGTGAGTGAGTGAGAGAGAGAGAGAGAGAAAAAAAATAGAAAATAACTCCCTCCCACACAGAGCATCTTTCAAGGATTACATTGCACAATGATGCCCTCTAGTGGTAGGGCTGAAGCGTTGCCGTCCTTGAATAAAATATAAATATTTTACTAATTAATATTTTTAAGTACAATGAGAGTAAAATGAATAAAAACATATCCTTAGTTTTAATATTCTACTGCTTTTAATATTTTACTTCAACAGTGTCAACTTGTTAAAACACTCACAGTGGATAGGTTCACTTGTATCCCCAGTAGATGATGCTATACCTCTACACATTTTACAGCACAATACTTCTATTCTGTCATTATTGTCACCAGATATATAATTTACTCACAGCTGCATATGCAAATAAATTAATGGTGGTTGTAGAAAAAACAGACAATCACTTTTTGCCTGTCCATTAGTGCTGACCAGCCACAGGACGACTGATAGTCGGTCACAAAATGTTCCACGTTTCTATCTACAGACACATTTCTACTCAACTTGAAAACAGAAACTATGACGTGACTACATTTCATTTGTATTGACCAGGCATGGCAAATACTTCAAGTTAACGGCTCCATTAAGAAAGAGTAGCCGGCTTGCTGCATGAAGCTGGTGTGTGCTTTGCTAAGAACAATGTCTAGTTAAATATGTAAAGGCCATGGCACCAGGCTCCTCACAGTGACAGACCACTGACCCCATTTTCTTGTTCATGTCTTTTGTCTCTCTCCTTCTTTTCTTCTCTGCCTCCACAGTTTGCTGACTAAGTAAACAACAAATAAGAAAGGTGCTGTAAATTGTAACTCTTTAAAGTCTCCCTCTGCCCGTCTTTAAGGTTGCGTTTCTGTCCCTCTCCTAGGTGAAACCTAACGTTCCCATTCCCATTCCCAAAATGCCAGTGCTAAATGCAGTTCAGGGGACTTAGTAGCTGAACTGTAAACATAATTCACGATGTATGGATCTGCCAGGTCACTAGTTGCCATGGTTTCACATGAGTACCTCAATGACCTTTACGACAGAAGGTAGGTCAAAGGAAAAAAATATGTTTTGGCAAGAGAACTCATATAGACAGACAAGAAAGTGAGACAGACGTGTTGAATGGGTGTACTACCAACCCTCTTCTGAAAACTGCTATAACTATAATATACTGTGATTTTGGAATAAGTTCAACAAATTGTTTCACTTTTGCTCATTGGCCTGAATTCACTTTTCTTGTTTTCTTGTGGATTATAATGGATCGGATCTGAGGCAGCTGTTATTGGATTAACTGTCTAAAAGATTTAATTTAAATCTTTCAGATGATTTGGCATAGCAACAAAACCTAATTAAATCGACAATGCACATTTTGTAATTCTGGTATTTGATAAAGCAAAATCTGTGTAAAAAATGTACATTCTTTTCCAAATAAGGAGCAACAACTAAAGAGAGAGAGTGAACACTAAAAGATAGTCATATTACTGTCACGGTTTCTTTTTTAACAGTTTTACTATTTCTGTAACAATCATAAAGCGCATGTCCACCACATAGCACTTGGGAACTGGGACGTAAACTGCATAAAAAGGTTGTGTATTTAAAATGGTGTTGGGTAAATATTACAAAACGTGTATGCGCTGTTTTATTAAGTGTGACGCAAGTCTCTTCACTTCACGTCACATTCTTTAGAAAGTGGACTGTGAGACTGAGTCTCATGTGGTTGACAAACACTGTAGATTTACATCCACTGACCAAAACAAACCAGGTAACAGCAGTGGAAAATGTGACAAAGCCAATGACTCAAACCATCAGGGTGATTAAATACTATGCATTTGTGCTATCATTTTGAAACTGGTCATGACGACTGGCCATTTAATTCAAATAAGCACTGTGTTTGTTTGAAGCTAGCAATAAGACACACAGCTTAAAAATATGAAAAATATACAAAAGTTATTCTACAAATGTTTTGTATGAATTAATTTAACAGGCCAAGTAAAATACAACAAGAATCGTTAATATAAACATTAAACTACAAAGTCCAAGCTGTGATCTATTGTGTTTCTCTGGTAAAAAAAATACTGCTAAAAATAATGCCTATAAAAGTAGGACCATAAATTTGAATATTTTTGTTTGTTTTCCCATTAGATCTCCCCTGAGTGGCAGCCATGTGTTCAGCTCTTCAACCAAGAAGTTAAAACAAACATCACTATGGAACAGACGCAGTTGGTCCATGGCTGCAAACTGAACACTCAACAGGGAGTCCTGTCAGAGATGTAAAGAGCAACTGGAGTGCCGATAAATGAGTAGGGATGGGTATCGTCGGTACTACTACTTTTATCAATACCACTTATCGATCCAGTATTTTAACAGCATTCTTAACTGTTATTGGTACTTCTTGTCTTTTTGTGAGCTAAAAAAATAAAACAAATTAAGAACAGAATTAACTTGCTTATTTCTCATTTGTACAAGATTAACATTAATTCCCCCACTCACCAGTGACCTGAAACTGAATTTTTGAACGACAGTTCATATTATGCATGTGAATATAATATGAATTTAAGAATACACCCATAATTTATCATCCTTAACCCATGTTGGTATAATTTAGTTAACTCTGTGTGTGGGCTCCAGACTGCAGCATACAAAAGTTTAGTTTTCTCCACAAGGAGCAGGGTGTATGTGTCTGTGTGCTGCTCAGTGCCCCAGAATGACAAGCTGCCCCTGCCCAACACACACAGGCTCTGAGAGAGAGACAGAGAGAGCGAGAGAGAGACAGAGAGAGCGAGAGAGAGAGAGAGAGAGCGAGAGCGAGAGAGAGAGGTCTCTCCTCTAAATTGCGAAACAGCGAAAATGCATCATTTATAAACAAATGTCTTAATCAGAAACAGAGTTGGTGAGATAAAATGTGCAAGAGAACTTTTATGACACAATAAAAAACAGGAAATCTGTTTTCATACTTTCTCAAATGCCGAGATCAGGACCGATAACGTTGGAGCTGATTGATGAAATTATACCCATCCCTATAAATGGGACATTATAATTTCTTTGTTAGCCTGTGGCCAATAACCAATAAGTATGAGGAGAGTACTCTATATTTGACACAATGTCATGAGTAAACTGAGTAGACACAGTTGAAAGTAGTATTTTGTCATCTCATACACACTGAGACTAAGCAGCAATGTACAGAGCTAGCTGACTTTCACTAGTGCACACTGGTAGCTCTGAAGTGGAGTACTGTTATTTAAAAAAGATTAGGGTCACCAAACATTTTAATCCAAAACTAATCTTACAGTTGTCTGACAAAACAGCAGGAAGAGGCTACAAGACTAGAATACACTTAAACAGAACAGACTCCTACTAAGGCTACGCAATCCTGTCCTGCTCCACTATCTGCCAACAGTCATTGCTTAATGAACATATAACAAAAACATTTATGATAAGGATGTCCTAAATATGTGTTTGAGCAGGAACACTGCTCTGTGGTGGAAAAACCCTGTTCTAAAGACTCTGAATGACCTCACACATCTCACTTTACTTCTCGGCCGAAATACACAGATACCCATATACATTACCTGAAATAAGCTAATGTCGGCCTATAGTATAAGATGATTTAGAGGTATAGGTCTAAAAAACATAAGATTCATGAGCAAATATTGAAATCAAAAATTTACTCTCAAAATTATTATACAGAGAGCTGCAATGATTAATCAATTAATCATCTAGTTAATCAAATAATTATGAGACTATTTTGATAATAATGTGTTTAAGTATTTTTTTTTCAAGCAAAAATGCCAAAAACAGCTGTTTTCAGCCTCTCCTGTTACTTCTGTTTTGTTCTGTTTCATATCATGGTAAATTGAATATATAGGAGTTTTGAACTACTGGACAAACAAAACAAGACATCTGTAGACGTCACCTCGGGCTCTGAGAAACTAGGACTTTTTTCACCATTTCTGACATTTTAAAGACTAAACAATTAATCAAGTAAATAATTGTTAGTTGCAGCCCTACTTTGAGATACTCCTGGCCTTGCACTGACGTAGACCCAAATCTGCACAAAAAGTTGAGACGTCCTGCTAACTAACTAACTAACAACAACAGAGACACACAGGGGAGTAAAATCATAACCATCTTAGCGGTAACAATGCAACAGAGCTGAGATCCCTTTCAATATCAATGTAAAATGCTGTTCAACAGCACCACAGAATATAGTGTTGAACTGACACCCTTCGAAGCTTCTCTAATAATTTCCACCTACTGCCTCCTCTTCCACACAAGCTGCCATCAGGTCTTTGTGTCTGCTCTGACGGAACATAAAGCCTATGACATCCTCTTCTAATGCATGCTGAGATTTTTCCATACCACATGTTTTATTAGTGGAAGCTACAGATTGCATCCATCCATTGCCACCCACCATAAGACACATCTGTCCCAGTGTCTCAGCTCATGTACATGGCGTAGAGCAAATAAACCATAAGTGAGAGATTTGTGGTGGCCTCCCAAGCTGTTAAACCCACTGCCCGACTGCCACTTGGCGAGTAAATTGAAATAGTGAAGAGCACTCAACTTCATATTTGAATCTGTGGAGGAAGTAATGTAAACCCACAACATGTGTGTGGGAGAGAGCAGGGAAAAGATTCACGAAGTAGAAAGACAGACAGGAATAGACCTGAGTTCAGAGAATCAAACTGAGTGACAAAGACATTAAATGACAGAGGACTCTGACAGTAGCATATACAGTAACACACACACACACACAGACACACAGACACACAGACACACACACACACACACACACACACACACACACACACACACACACCTTCCCAGCAGATACAGTATGTGGTCCTGGGCAAATAATCCAATCTGGGGGGCCACCAAACAGCCACTTTATTCAGGACCTTTAAACTCTCCCTGAACCCAACCAGAGCCTGGGATGAACTCCCAGTGAAATATAAACTGTCTCCAAACAATCCCTGCAGCAACATCTGCTGTGCTTTAACTCACGGCTTGCATAGCTCATTAAATAGGCATTTCCATTTTGTGTCTAGCAACACGGACAAATTAACAGTAATTAAAATTCCTGAGTAGATTCAGGAGATTTCTTGTGTAAGACAGTGTGCTGTGGAGTTACATGAGACTGGATGCCAATGTTTAATGATCTTAAAAAAAAACAATATTTGGACTGAAGGAAATGCTTTGTTAGCCATGTGGCAATATTCGAGTTATTTGTCTGAGTTTCCCTTGGAAGAGCATTGATCAAACACACTCCAATCCCTGCTGCTTAAACTATTTGATTTACTCCACACATTTCTGTAGCACACAGTGCAGAGAAAGATGGAGCACTTGAAAACAGATCACAGAAACATGTCAATGAATTAAATATTTTGTGGTGTGCCTAAATACACATACCACGGAGTCTGTTAACCCTAGATGAACTCTATGCGTTCAGTTTCATCATTTTTATGAAGCAATAGAGACATATGATGTCATGGAGGAAGCAAGTGTATAGTATGTCATGATGAGAGACAGTTATTACAAACAACAACCTGTGCATGTAATTACATCATTGACTTACAGTGAATTCAGTCATTTTTATGAAGCCAAATTTGCACTATATTGCATAACTATTTGGATCCAGGTATGACTAGTCGCAGATGATTTTCAGGTGTTGTCAGGTTCTCACAAACAATCAAGTCACTGTTGAGTGAACTAGTGTTGGAATAAAATAAAATAAATTAAGTGACATATTATGAGGAAGAAGAGTATGGAAATAGCAAAAGAACTTTTTAATAAACAAAAAAAATAAATGACTTACTGGAATAGAAAAACATCAGACCAATATGATTTGCCTCATCTGAGTTCATTCCTCCCTGAACCAATACTGTGTCTGCAAGCAAGGACACATTAATGAATATCCTCACAGTGCCAGTAACAACAGTGAATGACGAAACTTTATTTCCCAAAAAGACTTCAAAGAGAATTTCGTCCAAACTAATGAATAATTAATTGTACTGCATTAAATTCATCAAGAAAATGGCCAAAAATGAATTTGGGGTCTGAAACTATAACTCATGAGAGCAGAATATTGACCACAAACTGAAAATACAAAGACAACTTCAATATCTGCAACAGAATATAATAAAATGTAAGTTCCTAGATGTGGACAGAACAACACGACATAAGGAAAGTCTCAAAGAAGATGTTGAATCCTTGACCTGCTGCGCCACACAGACTGTTGACCACAAATGTTACTGTATAATTTGTTGTAAAATGTTGCTGGACTGTCCATGTAAACTCTGAGCAAATCATTTTGAGCTCTCAGAGGCGGCATCGACTGTGTGGCCTGACCACTTGGCAAAAGGCTTGAAGCCATAGAGCAGAGTCCGATGCCAACAGCCGGCAGGCTGACAGACTAACTGTTAGTTGAAGGCTTTCACTGTGTGATCTGTCTTTGTTTTGAGACGACTGTGTCAAACCTCAATTTAAAGTGGCACTGAAACATTTCCTGCCACTGGAAGATGAGGTGCGTTTTCAGGCTAAGCAAAAGATGAGTGAGATAATAACACGTGTGAAATCTCAACAAGCACTGGTGCTACCACAGACCCCCTCTGGACAAAAAAAGACTGACAAGCAGGGGCACACAAAGAAACGTGCAGTCAACCTACCTATGTGAGTTTTTTCTCTCTTTAAGATACCAACTACCTCACTTGCGCTCATTACTTCATCTCCATCTCTGTCCCTCTGTCTGTCTTCTTCCACATGCTCCTCTCTCTCCTCTCTAAAGTAGAGTGGAAATATTTCACAGATACTGTGAATGTGCGTATGTAGACTTCCCACCTCGTTCCAGGGAGATATCACACTTTGCCATACTGTGCCAAGCTGTCAAACAGCAAATAAGCCTATGCTGTTATGTTTTCCAGGATGTATTTGTATTTTCAGCCTATTGCAAATGTTCATAATTTAATCATTACTATCGTTCAGATCACCACAGGGTACTAAATATAAAGATCCAAGTATTTTTGGGGAAAAAATGCAGAGCATACCTATATCAGGTATAAAACCAAATTCATATGTTATTGTGAGTACAGCAGCTGTGAAAAATATGTCTGGTAGCATCTCCTGGTTTGTCTCACTCTTCAGACACAGAATTTGCTGGAAAAAGACCAAGGTAGAAGCAGTAAAGGAGCAGAAATCCGCACAGAGTCTGCAAACACAGCCATCCTGTGAAGTTTGACATTCTTCAACTTCCACTTGCAAACTGTTTGAACAACACTGAATCAAGATTTTGGCAGAGCTATCTACCTCCTGCTGGAATAACAGGTCATTTAGAAAGCTGTCCTTAGCCTCACTTTTCTTTCTCTTATTCACTATGTGGATGAGAGGCTATAAAGCTAGATGTGTTGGGTCAGGCAGTACAGACCAAGAATTCCTCAAGGTGTTTGAAGGTGAGATATTTCATTAATAAAGGAAGAAAAATGTTATCCAAAACAGCTGGCCTGATTTCTAGGTCGCATATTTTCGATATCTGACTTTGTAGACAAGCAAACTGCTATAGCAACAGACAAGAGATACCGCCATAAATATAACTGATGCAGTGAGTGTAACCAAATGGTACCTTTCAAGTATTAAGAAAAATAAATGATGAACATTGAACTCAGACTTTACGTCAACTTGTAACTACCTACTCCTTTAAAGGCATTCCCCCTATAAGCCAAATTTTCTTTCATCAAATATCAGTTCAAATTCAAGTTATTGCTCTGGATTTCTTCTTCTTAGAGGAACTACACCTGGTGTCTTTATTTATTTTGGCTAATCTGACCTCCTCTCAGGCCTGAGTGGGCATGTCCACACAAGCAGCTGCTCTAATCAGCCTGAATATCTGGGTCTTGAAAAATCGTATCTAAACAATACGACAAAATAAATGTGACCACAGACCTCAAATACCTTGAAACATAATTAACTATAAATGCTACAAAAACCTACAAAACTATAAAACTCAAATGAGCTGCATTTGAATAGCAAAGGAGACACAACAACTTGCAAAGATATGCACACCACTAAATCACTGACAAATCATAATAAAAAAGATAATACCTATCAGTAAGCCATCTCTATCCAACCTGGAGTACAGTACATATTTAGCCAAGCAATGAGCCCATGGAGCTAAACAAACTTGTTGTTGTTGCACTGCTTATTAAACCAGCAATAAACATTAGCAAAGTAGCAAAGAAAGCTGTCTTACCTTGGACCAGGTGTGTTGTCTGCGGCCTTTTGATAGAGCAATCCGCCATGACACAAACTCCAGAACAATAGACAAACGTGGTCAGTCTGATAAGGACCTGGATCATCTTGGTGTAGACCAAACATCCGAACTTGAAGGGAGGCTCTTGCAGATGAATTAGCGACTGGTCACATCACTAACAGGCTAACATTATGCTAGCAGTTAGCATTTAGCTTCACGCTGTATCAGCGTAAAAGGACACAGCCTTGGTCGGTGTGTTTGTCTTCCAGCTTATCCGCACAGTCTTGTTGTTGTTGTTGTTTTCATTAGCTTTGTGTTTGACAATAAATGTCTCAGTCGCTCACTTTACCAACTTGGGTTTGGTTAGTAGCCACATTCCTGCTTCAGTTAGCCCGCCAGCTGAAATCTCTGTAGCCTGAGTGAGTGAGGGAGGTCGGCGCCCTGTGGGCGACCAAAGTGAAGAGTTAATGTAACTGGAACTCAAAATTACAACCATTGCATGTACATTTGTATTATTTTATTATTTATTTTTAGCACCTTTCTGATATCATACGATTATTCTGATCATTCTAATTTCTTATTTGTGGAAAGTTTT
The DNA here is from genome assembly GCF_002814215.2 of Seriola lalandi dorsalis. Classification (NCBI taxonomy): domain Eukaryota; kingdom Metazoa; phylum Chordata; class Actinopteri; order Carangiformes; family Carangidae; genus Seriola; species Seriola lalandi. The sequence goes on from NW_019524940.1 coordinate 414,332, forward strand.
GATAATTAGAGGAGTTGCTACATCATCTTTTCCAAACTACCAGTGGAGGGCGCAAAAGTGGGACAGGAACCAACTGTACACATACTGCTGTGTTCCCACCTGTAGAGAAAAAACAAACACTAGTGAGTTTTAGCATCCGTATTTTTGTTTGTTTGTTTTTATAACTCAAACAGTGTCACATGTCAATGTCAGCTTTGCTTTCTTGTAAAAACATTTAATGGCACAATCCTACAGTAAATCCTACTTTCACAAAGGTTTTATCTTTTTTTGTCGTTGCTGTTGAATCTTATTTAGAGAAGTTATGATTGAACTTTGTGGAGTAGTAGTAGTTTGCAGTGATGTTGAGTATTGCGTGAAACTGAGCGGCGTTTCTTATATTTAGCCTGTCCTTATTGATATACAGTATATGGATTTGACAAAATATTAGAAACACAACTCGGTATAACACAATACAATTCAACAGTGCTGTAACTGTAGCTGCCTCTCTCAAGACTGATGTATTAGACTGCGTCAGTTTTGCAATAAACTAATAACTGAGTGTATAATGTAAATATCATAGGTTGATGTCCAACCTGAAACATGGATACACTCACATACATGCAAAACATATGTCCCTCACTTCTTAGTTGCTCTGGATAAAAGCGTCTGCCAAATGAGTAAATGAAAATGTTAATATTCCTCTTGTTTTCATCTTACACCCAAACTCAGCTCAGACACAGCTTCTTATATACTCACTTAGCCTTTTCCATGACCAAATGATTTCTAATATAATCAATTCTTTTCAACTCTATAAAAGAGGGATGTTGTTTTTTGTTTGGTTTTTAGAATTAATTTCTTATACAGGGGTGTGTTATCAGTTGTCCAAAAATTCAGAACTCAGGCTGAGAGTTGAATTTTTGATATACAAGTAGCAGGTATCCATTCTTTGATGTCTGTCCATATTTGTCACTTTTGATAGGGTCTGAGGGAATGTATGAGGGAGTCATGAAAGCCGGTCTTACTCGAAGGACTGGAAAGAAACTCAGGTATGCATCAGCTTCCCCTCAAAATCCATCCACATGCCTCTGCTCAGAAGAAACCATAACATATCTCTGACCAGATATGTCAACCACAGTGCCACCCCCCACCGATCAAAGCTACTGATGAACCAAAGTTTCCACTGTGTTGCTATTTTAGGAAGCAGAAACGATTCTACAGGGAATAAGAGGGTTTTCCATTGTGACCTCCCAGGTGGGGTTTGGGGAGAGAGGTCAAAGAGTCACCACCCAGTGTCAGTGGGAAAAAAGTAAGGAGCCCAGGTCCCATGTAATAGCATGAAGATCACAGACTGCTAACTATACTTGTGTGAGGAAGAAAATGAGCTAATTACTTAGTGTTTAACAAATGTCCAAGTATACAATTTACAGTGATTAATTATAAAATGGATACAATGTATGTATCATATGTGTATAAAAACAAGAGTAATGTTAGCCGAATGTTAAATTGTCTGAAACCTCTCTCAGTGTGTTTGTGGTATTCTCTTTGACAGGATCTCACAATAAAATGTGACTCTCGTCTTCCTCCAACACTCTGGGCGATCTCTCCAACATTCCTTCTTGTTTGTCGTCATGGTGCCAGCAGGAAAGCCCCGCTATATAAGGCCCACCTCTCCGGAGTCCTGAGCCAGAACGACAAAGAGAGTACAACCTTCTGCAAGCTACGCCGTAGCCAGAGAGGAGGGAACATTCAACCCTGAACCAAAGGACTCAATTCAGCTCCTGCAAGGACAACTCAAGACTTTCTTGACTGCAGATATTTTTGATTCTGCTCTACTTAACATGAAGATGTTCAGCCTTTCAGAGAGAGCTCTATTTGTCTTTGTGTTTACAGCACAGGTAGGCATTACAACTTTAACCGAGTATCCTTGTGTGACTTTCATTCAGATAGCATTTTATAGTGTAGCAACGGGTTTAAAATAACGCCAATATTTTATTTTTCAAAACAAAAATCCTTTCACTGTTGAAGACTTTAGATTATCTTTCAGCAAATCATTTGAAGATTGGAAGACACAAAGACAATGTTTCTTTGATGATGACCGTCTTTAATAAAGCTTTAAAGAGTATCCTAATTTAATTCCATTAATGGAAAACAAAGTTTTAGCCTCTTTTTTCCCACATTAAACATCAATTTTGTTGAGCAAGTAACTGTTCAATGACATTTTACTGAAGCTATTGTTTGCTACTCTGCTAATTCCACCCTATTTCACAAGTTATGTAATATTACACTACCTTACAAAATGTTTACCAGCCTATTCTGTGATTTGTATTTTTTTGGATGTAACATTTAATGCCAATTGTCAATAATCATTAATTGATCATATTAATTGGTCTAAAGAGGATGAGATTCACCAACATGTGCAGTAAAACACCAAAACTGATTTTCTCTCCCACCCAGGTGTTTACAGCAGTCTGGTCCCAGGCGTGTCTGAGGAGATGCCAGTGCCCTAAGGAGCCCCCCATGTGTCTCCCTGGGGTGCCCCTGATCCTGGACGACTGTGCCTGCTGCCTGGTGTGTGCCCGTCAGAAAGGACAAGTCTGCTCTGAAATGAACCCCTGTGACACGCGTAAAGGGCTGCAGTGCGACTACACGGCTGACGTCCACAAGAGGACTGGTATCTGTGCAGGTGAGTGGGCTGTTGTGGGTGATATCATTTACAGATGTATACAGGATGTCCACTATATGGTAAATGCTTTATAAGTACACAAGTGGGTCCTGACATGAGTAATTTTTGAAAACTAAAACATAACTGTTCTGCCATGTTTCTCTGTTTCCTCCAGCTCATGAGGGAGATGTGTGTGTTTTGGGTGGTACTGTCTATCAGAACGGCCAGACCTTCTTCCCCAGCTGTAAGTACCAGTGTATGTGTCGTGACGGACAGATCGCCTGCTTGCCGCGCTGCAACGTTGATGTGATGCTGCCTGGACCAGACTGCCCCATGCCACGCAGGGTCCAGTTACCTGGAGAGTGCTGTGAGACGTGGGTGTGTGAGCCCCAAGCTGAGGCCAGTGCACTGGGCGGCTTTGCCATGGCAGGTGAGTAGACTGGAAGTTGGTTGAGATGAAATGAGATGGACCATATGAGCAGACCATGTAGACAGATACGCACATACAATTGCCTATTCCTCTTTGATGTTAATGTCACTCCAGTGTGAGGCATAAAGTTAAAAGGTAATGTACATTTCTTTGACCTGTTCAGGGTGAGGAAACAGGACCCAAGGAAGGAAGGAAAGAGGATAATAGAATAATGGATGAGGAAAGAAGAGGAAACACAGAGGAAAGAGACAGTGTTGTCACCTCAGTCTGGAATGTGAAACAGTAATGTAATACACCACTCTGCAGTTAGTTGAGTCCAAACGAAAACTCAGAATATGCTTTTAAACTTTTGTTTATAGAGCATCAAGAGACGGACACTGCAGTGTATGAGTGTGTTAATTTTCACTGACTATTATATTATTATTATGATAATCTTGGATTTGTTGTTGGTCATTTTCAAGTTTTCAGCTAAACAGCTCTGTCTACTTATCTGAATCATGTGAGTTATGATGATTTTTTTCTCCACTCTAACCCATATTCCTTCTGTGTGTTTAGCCTATCGTCAGGAGGAGACGGTGAGCTTTGACAGTTGGGACCCCAGCCTGAACTGCATTGAGCAGACCACAGAGTGGGGGGCCTGCTCTCGAACCTGTGGCATGGGGCTGTCCACCAGAGTGACCAATAAGAACCGTCGGTGTGAGATGGTGAAGCAGAGCCGTCTGTGTATGATCAGACCCTGTGACAACCTGCAGGATCAGACGCAGCTGACACAGCTTGCACCAAAGGTACTTTTTGGGAAGTTCTTTGGAACAACACGGTTGCTGTATTCTTTATGTATGAGCTCTGCCTTTGCTTTTTTTTTTTTTTATATATATAAGCTAATGTAGTTTTTGTTCAGTACCAGGTGGAGTTTGTTGAAACAAAGATCACACTTAATGTAATTCTTTTCTTCAGAGATATACACATTCAGTCAGTAAATAGCACTTTCTCTCCCTGCAGAGAGGCAGTAAGTGCCAGAGGATGGTGAGGAGCGACAAAGCCGTCCACCTCTCCTATAAAAACTGCACCAGTGTCCAGGCCTACAAACCTCGCTACTGTGGCACCTGCACAGACGGCCGCTGCTGTACCCCCCACAGAACCAAGACCACCCTGGTGGAGTTCCAATGTGCCAATGGTAAAACCTCCAGGAGGCCGGTCATGGTGATCCTGACCTGCGCCTGCCACAGCAACTGCCCCCGAGACAACGCTGTGTGGCAGCCGTCAGAGCTGGGATACAGCGGCATGAGGTCATAGGTCAGAGAGTCACCATAAGAAAATTATGAGGTTATAATAAACAGTAAATCCAGATTGTAGTTGATGAGTATGTGTGTAAATCCAGGGATTCCTTGAGTTGGGTTGAAGGACAGGAGCATCCTCTTCTCCACAAACATGAGTTGCATTGACTCTAAATTTTAGTTTAAGACAAGACGACAACATGATATATACAGTATGATAGTCCTAAAACTGGGGAGATTGTGGGGATTTAGTTGAAATAATCTCTCTTCAAGAGGGACTTAATCGTGTATCATCCTGTGGACAAATTAGTGTCATCTTCACTATTGCTAAGTAAAGCACTTAAACCTTTGACAAATTGATTCTCTCCGCTTCTGGAGATGAAGTAGAGTATACTACCAGTCATTCACAACAGACTATGGTTGGACACTGGTTTGTAGTTGCTCTTATGTACTTGGAGGAGATTGTGGGGGTTTAGTTAAAAAAAGTCTCTATTCAAGAGGTGAAATAGTATGAAGGTGCACAGTCACAGGGTCGTGCAGAGACGCAGCCGTGTCATGGCTGGATCACAACCTACTGGTTTGATTTGCACTAGGACTGACCAGTCAGGCAGACTTTGGAAGAAATCTTTGGCAATATAATGTAGCCAACAGCTTCAAGTACTATTTATCCTCTAAATTCATCATTTGCTGAGCTGTGACACTTGTGAAACCTTAATCTAGAAAAACACTTAACAATAATAATAATAAAAATAATAAATAAATAATGATAATAATAATAATAATAATACTCTAATCCCATTATCTTTGAATGGATAAAACAGCAGCAAGAGGGCAGAAGGAATTAGAGGATTATAAAGTGAGATGTTACCTTCCACTGCCGTGGAAGTTTTCCAACTATGGGACACATTTTTGAAATAACTGGACTGTGTACTTTGACCTCGTCCGAACCAAGGACTCAAACTATGAAAGAGAGGTCACTGTGGTGCCTTAGTGTCATTTCTAACATCTACCTAACATCACCCTCCCCCTGCTGCAAAATACATAATGTCTATGTTCCCATCAATAAATGCAAATGTATTTTGTTGTTTGTTTGTTTGTTTGTTTTTGTTCTAGAAAGGATATTATTACTCTGTCTGTTAAAGGTAGTGCACATAAACAACAGCTATTTTTATAGTGACAAAAGTTTTGTAAATACTTGCTGTATAGCTTGTTTGACTGAGTGTGTATCAAATACACAGTGGTAACAATGTAAACATTAATTGTATATATTGGTATGTGTTTTTTTTCACACTGCTTGCTTCTGTATCTGTTGGAATAATACTGCAAAACTCAACATTTGAAAATAAATGTGTATTTTTTTCTACCAAGGTTCGAATCTCTTTATTGTCATAATAAAATATTTTTCATTTATGGTAATGGTGGGAAAGGGTTACCAAGAAGTGCATATATCATGTTACAGTGCAGGAGCAGTTCAATGGGCTGATAAAAGGGGGTGATGATTTGTATGTAAATGAGTTGAAGCTTCAGGCTCAGTCTATTGCACGAAGTGAATCAAGAAGGAATTACCTCTTAGATTTTAGACTGAAGATATTAGAGACAAGTAGGAAAACATAGAGGATAGAGCCCAAAAGGTGCAGCTGAGATTTCCTTCTAAGCAAATGAAGAGAAAATGACATAGCCTTAATGACAAGTGACTTTTGTTTGATTTGTGGCTGATCATACATCACACTGCTATGTTAAAAATGCAGTTTTCATGGATGTGCTATGTAGGTTTTAGGTCAGTCGAATGTATGGCAAGTATTACCTAACACTAACAACATGGCTGCTCTACATTTATCAGCACTGTCATCTTTCTCAAAATTTGTCAAGCCAATATCTTTGGTTTTAGTATGTTATTTTGAAAACTACTATCATATCATCTATCATTTCCCTCCTAAGATAATATTAGATATATAATCCCTTTCACTTGAAATGGACACACATCTTGAGTGTTTTCACACATCTGCATTTGGGGTAAACCTCTTCCTGTGGTTTCCATTTCAACAGTCCAGGATGTTCATGTCATCAAATGGGACCCAGGAGCTATCAAACCCCCCAGGCCTCACTGACAGAGGGTGGTGACATTTGACCTCTCTCAGTGAACCCCACCTGGAGGGTCACAGTGGAAAACCGTCTTATCCCCAGTAGAGTTGCTCCTTCTTCCTAAAATAGCTCTTGGTGGAAACTTTAGCTCATCAGTAGCTTGAATCAGCGGGGGACTGATACTGTGGTCGTCACATCTGGTCAGCTATAGTCTCTGCCCAGCACAGGTGTGTGGTCATGTTACATGATGGTTATGTTTGTGGACCTAGGTTTTGAAGCTTGTTCTCGTGTTGCACTCACTGTAGATATGTTAAGATTACAGAGTCAGTTATGCGATGAAAACATGAGAAAGACAGATGCTAGTGGCATGGCTTCAGGCCATGCTGGGTTGTCTGTTGGTTGGTCCAACACTTTGGTCCAGACTGAAATATCTGAACAATGGATGGAATGCAATGAAATTTTTTTTTTTACAGACATCAAACAATATATCTGCTAAACACCAGCATGTTAGCACTGTCATTGTAAGCATGCAAACATTAGCATTCAGTTTAAAAAAAAAACTTTGTGGTGCTAGTTTTGCTGTTGACATCTGTCTTGTTAAATGTTACCTGTAATTGTGTTTGGATTTCTCTCTAAACATGGGCATCTCATTAAATCCTTAAAATGCAAATGTTCCCAAAATACCAGGGTCAGCTTCATACTGTAGTAAGATTCATTTTGGATAGTTTAATGCATTGCTCCTTTAAGCACTTCTCTGATTTTGGAACAGCATCACAGAGCCTCAATCGAACAGGCCTTATGATTATTTTAAAAATGTGTGTGTGTGTGTGTGTGTGTGTGTGTGTGTGTGTGTGTGTGTGTGTGTGTGTGTGTGTGTGTGAGATGTGAGTTGTTTTATTTTCCTCAACTGGTTAGCTGACAATCTCGCATTTTCCAAATGAATGACAGACTGAGTGCTGGACTGAAAAATGAAATGATCTGACCAGCTGAGCAACCACGAAGCTGCAGCTCAAACTTCACAGCTTACATGTTTTTAGGCCATCCATGTTTTCTTTGACGCCTCCCTGTCTGAATTATTGGCTGCTGCGTTTGAGACAGAATACTGTGCAGACCAGACCTGGCTGGTTTCCGGAGACATTTTATAACTCTTAGTTCATCTGTTGAATTACTGTGAAGGAATGTTAAACCTGGTTTTTAGGCATGAGTGGGATGACAGATGTGTTCAGCTGCTGGTACCGGTCAGTAAAACAAAACAAAAATAACCAGGTTTGCCAGTTAAACCACAGAGGGAACAAGATGATATTGGAATTGAAATTAATTGAAAGTGATTTTGTTCAATGTGCAATGTTTTTTCATCCTCACGACGCAGAGCAAAGTACCAACAGGTTACACAAACAGATTTTAAGCTTTATCATATTCCATGTTCAAACAATTGTCTTTCTTTCATGTAAAGATTGTGACCAGCTGGCATGTTGATCAGGTATTTAGCCTGTTAGCAGTAATTAGCAACAGAAACTACAACTGAGGCTGATGGGAATGTTTTCACAGGTATTTTGTCAGAAACAAAAACTGAAAGTGTTGATGTGATGATGCTTAATGAAAAGTCAGGGGATCATTTAAATGCTTACAGTTGATCCCAACGGGGACAAGAATGCAATGAGTGTTTGTAACGAAGTACATGCCAACTGATCCAAGATGTTCTTCTCTAATACTTTAAACTGTTTAAAGTCTGATATATATAGCAATATATGCAGCAATATCTACGTTAAACATATAGACATGTGTTGCATAATGCAGTTTCACTGTTAAGTTTAAATTTGTGTTTAACAAACTTTTGATTTTAGTCTCAGTCTGAGGCGAGTAATTAATTCACAAGCTTTAATGACAATGACAATAAAAGAGAAAAAAAAAACAACTAAAATACTATTGAGCATCTGTGCCTTTAACTCAAACACTAAAAGCCAGAAATTCATCTCTGAATCAAGTCAGCTAGTGCAATATTGTCAGCAAAGTCTCTGCTCTTAAAGGGTTAACTTCAAAAGAATAATATCTGTGTCTCAAAGTTCAAATGTGGTCGCTCAGTGGCTCAAATAAAATGTTTCTTGTCTAAACTAACATGTTTTTATCTCTATCTGAATCGACTGGGAAGTGAGTGCTGCTGTTTGTATGAAAGGTGAGTAGATTGCTCCCTCTAGTGGTGTATTTGAATAGAGCCTCTGTCGCCATTTTCACAACAGTGATCTTCAACCTGTGACATGAAACTAGAATCCCACCAAGCACTTTAGGGAGAATAAACATACTGATACCAGCTCAGCAGGCTGAGGGACAGTAGATCCTCTAAATGTTTACAGTGGTCGAATCATTTCAGAAATGACACTACGATCATGTTTCATTGAGAAGCAAAACTTTATGTAAATTCATTTTGCGTATCAAACAGAAAATTCAAGAGCAAATGACAAAGCAAGCATGCAAAGTCATAATAACAACTTCCAAAACATGTATTGTGATTTATAGACTTGGTGTATATGATATATTGCCATTTTGTTACACATAATTAAGCAGCAGACAGAGTTTGTAACTGGAAGGGGTCACTGGTTTAAACCCTCTCTGTCTCTATAAGTACATCCACCACTGCATAAAGCTTTTTAAGATGTTGTAAAACACCTTTTTAGTTGAACTCTTTTTTTTTTTTAAAAGACTTTTGTCAAATGAGCATGATTAGTATAATTACAAAAATACACTCTAAATGTATGGAAAAAAACATGTAACATTGTATACAACAAATACCAAAAATAATTTACTGAGGAAGTAAGTAATTATTTCCAGTAAACTGAGCTAAGTCTGCAGGTCGTCTGCGGGTCTGTATACTAGTATGCATGGTGTTGTTTTTCTAAAATATCCAAGAACTGACCTTAATCATAATCAGATTTTATTGGATTTAGATTTAATCAAAATCTGTTTCAACTCTAGACCTTGTAAAAAAAAAAAAAAAGAAGATGTATTTTTTTACATCCACATCAAAACCAGAGCAATGAGAGTAATAATCAGGCCTACAGACTCTGAAAATTTTTCCCACGTGGTTGAGTCTTTGGCAGGTGAGAGGACCAGGGGGGCACAGTTTATACCATCCTCAGGGGGGCCGGGGCTAAAGAATGGGAAGATTTTCTCATTGAATATGCAGCCAGTGAAAGAGTAGATCACAGATGCAGTATTCACGTCATAGAAGGAGACCAGCCTCTTCTCATAATCTACAAACACCCCGATCCTCTCAGGTTTCTTTCTCAAGGAGAGGTTGACAATAGTGTTATTTAAAGCCGTGCATTTGGTGTTGTTCCTCAATCTAATGATCCAGACTCCATTCCTGGGGTTTGGTGTGGGTGCCTTCTTTCCACGCGTTGACTCTCTGACTACTCCTAAATCCCAGCCAGTCTTCCTTGTGGCCTCAACCTCAAAGTAGAATCTCCCTTCAGAAAAGCCCTTTTTTCCCAGGACGTAGGCATATCTGTTAAATTTGTGTGGGACTTCATCTGCAAACCACCAAAGGTGAGAAGTGCGCACTTGTTTTAAATCCTCTGAAAACAGGAGCAGATCGTTTGCAGTGCATGGGTCAAAGGTCATGTCCACTGCATACTGCTGCCGGATTGCGTCCAACTTGACACCTTTAGGTAGAGTCTCTAGATCTGTGACTGTTAGTGCAGCTTTCTTCACTGTGTCAGTTTCTTCAGCAAGGATTTTACCACAGCATGCCCTGAATTCTTGAGTAGCGCGCTCTGTCTCTTTGGTGAGCGTCACATCCAGCTTCACCATAGCTCTCTTCAGGTCCTCCACACAGTGCTGACCACTGATACCGATGTCAGACCAGTTCTTGGTGTGTGGAAAGGAGGAGGAGGAGGACAGGAAGCTCTTGATGAACTGAAGGTGGTCTTCAGTGCGTGAGATCTGCTCCAGCTTAGTGTCGCTCCTCTGGAGCTCATTGATTTCCCTCTCCAGCTCTTTGACCAGCACCTCAGCCTGTCTTTCTGCTGCTTGCTGTCTCTCTTCAATCACACTCATCAGCCCAGCCATGCTGCTTTGAACCGAGGCTACCAAAGTACTGAAGACCTGAACAGTATTTGCTAGTGCTTCATCTTTGTCATTCCTCTTGGTGTCCACTACTTCTTTTATCTCCTGAACCTTCTTTTGCCGCTCTTGTATCATCACCTGTACTTCCACCTTTTTCTGCTCCAGCTGAGCCTTCTTCTTTTCATACTCCTCCTTTAATGGAACTGTATCATGAGTGCTATGTTCTGTACACAGGACACAAACCCGAGTCAGGTCATTCCTGCAGAAGAGCTCTAAAATCCAATTATGTTTCTTGCAAATCTTGTTCTCCAGGTTCTGCACAGGATCAGTCAGTTTGTGTCTATTTAAGGCAGCAACTCTCTGATGAGGCTCCAGGTGTGTTTCACAATAAGAGGCCAAACAAACCAAACATGTTTTGTAGGCTTTGAACTTGATGCCAAGGCAGAAGTCACATGGCACCTCCCCTGGTTTAACAGGGACATTAGTTGTAGATATGACACAATGCTTCTTGAAATTCTGCACAACCTCCCTGAATCCTGTGTTGACACAAAGTTTGAGCCCTTTGTTGAACTTCTTGTTGCACAGTGGACAGTGACACTGGTTTTTGCCTTCCCAGTGTTTGGTGATACATGTCTTGCAGAAGTTGTGTCCACATGGAATAGAAACAGGCTCGTTGAAAACATCTAGGCAGACGGAGCACAGGAACTGATCTTCAGACAGGAAACTACTGGCTGAGTCCATTTTCTATCTAGAGGAGAGAACCAATCAATTCAATATACATAAAATCTACAAATATCCTACAACATCATAGTATTGTTGGGTAAATCCAGGAGTCGCACCTCACCTTTGTTGATGCTCAGCTCTGCTGCCTCTCTTCAGACACAAATGGACAAACTGAACTGCGTTTAACAGTTGTTATGTTTTGTGCAGAACCACAAAGTTTCATTTCTCTGTAAATGACGCAACGGTGCTCCTCCTCTCTTTGATACTCCTCCCAGCTGCTCTTCCTACATGACATTAACCCCTTAACACTTGACCCTAATCATACAAATATGATATGTAGTAGGATTTTGAGCAATAATAAAGCTAATAAAGAATCCTTAATTACTTCTTGCTGTTGCCATTTAAGTCTCTTTTGTGTCATAGTGTAATTACAAATCCACTCAACTAAAAGAACACTGCATCATGCATTTGTGCCTCGAACTCAAACACTAAAAGCAAAGGAAATTCATCTCTGAATCAAGTCAGCTAGTGTGATAGAGTCTGTAAAGTCTCCGCTCTGACAGGGTTAACTTCAAAGGAATGATATCTCATTGTTTGTCCCAGTGGGCGGTAAATGACAGTCAGAACTTGTACCCGAGCAGTCACTATGACAGCATGTCTTACATGTTTTTAATGAACCTCAGATTATATATTAAAGCAGTTGAAAACTGATTAGACAGAAAAAGGCAAGACAATGAATATATGTTATTCTAGTGAGTAGTGGATCTGACCGTTTGTGTTCACAGTATAGTTTAAGGCAGAAGTTTACATACACCTTAGCCAAATACATTTAAACTCAGTTTTGCACAATTTGTGACATTTAATCCTACTAAACATTACTGTGTTAGGTCAGTTAAGATCACTACTTCATTTTAAGAACATGGAATGTCAGAATAATAGTAGACAGAATGATTTCAGCTGTTTTTTTCTTCCATCAGAAGTTCATATACACTTCGTTAGTATTTGGTAGCATTGTCTTTAAATTGTTTAATTTGGGTCAAACGGCTCTGGTAGCCTTCCACAAGCCTCTTACAAAAGGTTTCTGGAATTTTTTCCCAGTCCTCCTGAGAGAACTGGTGGAACTGAGTCAGAGTAGTAGACCTCCTTGCACACATTCATTTTTTCAGTTCTGCCCACAAATTTTCAAATGGATTGAAGTCAGGGCTTTGTGACGGCCACTTCAATAACTTGATTTTGTTGTCCTTAAGCCTTTTTGCTACATCTTTGGAAGTATGCTTGGGGTCATTGTCCATTTGGAAGACCCATTTGCAACCAAATTTTAACCTCCTGGCTGAGATGTTAGTTCAATATATGCATGCATTTTTCCTTCCTCATAATACCATCTATTTTGTGACGTGGCCCAGTCCCTCCTGTTACAAAGCACCCCCACAAAATGATGCTGTCACCCGTGTTTCTCGGTTGGGATAGTGTTCTTCGGCTTGCAGGCCTAACCCTTTTTCCTACAAACATACAATGGTCATAATGGACAAACAGTTTAGTTTTTGTTTCATCAGACTACAGACTTGCCAAATCTATAGTTTGAAATCATCAAATCTGTGGAGTGGTTGAAAAAAAAAAAGAAGAGTTTTAATGACTTCAACATACATGTATGTAAACTTCTGACTTCAACTGTACATCAAGCATATGTTTGTTTGCTCTGACCACAGTGTTACTAACACAGTACAGACAAAAACTGAAGACAGACAATTTCCAGAGAAAATTAAAAAATGGACTCAATCTCCTTCCTAAGTGACTTATTATGCTGACACCGTTATGCAATCTAAGCATGTCAGGCTGGTCCCAAACAACAAGCCCTGGGTTACTACAGGTAAGTACGCATAAATTAAAAGAAAGTGGCACTTTTGTGTGGTGACCGATAGAGGGTAAGTGATTTAGAGAAAAGTTCACCACTGGAAAAGTAAGGGAGGCATGGCAAGGGCTCAACACCATGATGGGCAGAGACCGGAGTCCAGCTCTAGTCAAATGCCTTGATGTTGGAAAGGAATTAAAAAGGGCAGGTGGTGGAGCAGGTGGATGTCTTCAGATACCTGGGCCTTAAAGTGGACAGTACAAATCAGAGGTTTTAATGTTAGAAGAGACATTTGAACATCTGTCCACAGGTCGCTCATTGAGTCATTCATCACTTTCAAGTCCATATCCTGATAGAAAGAAAAGCAAAAAAAAAAAAAAAAAAAAAAAAAAAAAAAAAAAAAAAAAACCCTTTCTTGCACCATGCAACTTTCAGTAACCACACAAGTAAGATAACAGGCACCACCCAGTTCTCACTATCAGAACTGTACACCCAGGCAGTTAGACGTAAAAAACAGCCCTCATTACACAGGAACCCCAACACGTCCTCCATAACTTATTCCAGCTCCTCCCATCAGGCTGTTCACATTTACTCATTTGTCAGATGCTTTTACCCAAAGCGACTTACAAGTGAGGAACACTAAAGCCTCAGTGCAGTAGGAGACCTTGGTTTAATACTAAACACAACAGCTATTCAATAAGTGCACAGAGATGAGGTAAAGGGCTACAACAAATATATTAAAAATATTACAGCCAAACTATTCTCAACTCTATATTTTTCCTCCAATGCTGTGTTTTTATTCTGTGTACCTGTGTGAGCCACATCAAATCATTCCCATCACCTTGCGACAGAAAGTTTCTTATTTTTGACTGATCCATTGAAGCTAAAGCTCCTCTCTTGTATATAAAAAGGCTGTAATCTTCTACAACTTTCAAATTTACATTCAAAAACAAGAAGCTTTAAGTGACTATTTTTCAAGCTTCAAGTGGAACATGATCTTTCCTTTAAAAAAGAAAAATAAAAAAGGGTTAAAATGTGGTGGCTCAAGTAAAATATTTCTTACTAAACTGTGTTGTATGAAAGGTGAGTAGATTGCTCCCTCTAGTGGTGTATTTGAATAGAGCCTCTTTCCCCATCCTCACTACAGTGATGTTCAATCTGTAACTTGAATGTAAAATCCCACATCAGTGTGTTTACTCTCCCTTAAGTGCAGACTGAGGCACTGAAGAGCTTTTTTTTTTATTTTTTTTTTTTTATTAAAAATAGTGGCTGATTCATTTCAGAAATGATTAACTGATAAGAGGTAAATTAGGAAATATGACTCTTCCTGTGTCAGCTGGACCTTGGGAAACCACAGGTGGCTTCAGTGGCAGAACTGTCCATGGTGCTGGAACAGGACAGAAGCTAGCGAACCACTTCACTGTTGCCACCACACACAGATGAACATCACTGGTGTCCAGCTAAACTTTGAGTGTAACCTCCTGTGGTCGAGAGAACACTTGTTTTAATAAAAAGGTAAAACATGTCTAGGCAAATACTTGGCTGGCATCCTTGTTTCTAACTTGCAGATTTGACCAAGAAATCAACTTTGATGATTTCTCTGTCAAAACATAATACAGAGAAAAAAAACTGGAAACAGGAAAAATGAATAAATGATGCATCAGATCATTACACAGAACGCTTCATCTTCACCATAGCTCAGGTCCTTCAAACAGTGCTGACCACTGATACTGATGTCAGACCAGTTCTTGGTGTGTGGAGAGGGGCGAGGAGGACAGGAAGCTCTTGATGAGATCTGCTCCAGCTTAGTGCCGCTCCTCTGGAGCTCATTGATTTCCCTCTCCAGCTCTATGACCAGCACCTCAGCCTGTCTTTCTGCTTCTCCTCAAATCACTCTCTGATCCAGCCGGTCACCTTTGGATCAAGGCTAAAGAAGTGAAGCCCTGATATTTGTTATTGCTTGATCTTTGGCTTTCCTCTGTGTCCACTACTTCTTTTATCTCCTGAACCTTCTTCAGGAAATAGCCTGCTGTATGTAATATATGCTGTTCTGGTTTATATGCATCAGCACACTGGGCCCAGGTGTGTCCCATTCTGCTGATTAAGCTCCTAATTGGTCTGCAGCCCAGGAGGCAGAAAGCATAGCAACAACAGAGTTAACCAAGCAGAGAGACCACTCCCCCCATGAGAAGCAACCACAAACCATAAGACAACAAATAAATATAAAGTGTGCTCTTATCAAAAATAAGTAACTGCCCTTGGTCTCTCCAACAAGGCCAGTCTGCCATGCCCTCAACTCCGCAGCCCCCAGTGCCTGGTGAAGCAAATTGGAAAGCTTGAAGGGAAAGTCAAAAGAGGAAAGTTAAAGTCCAGCAAGTTGGAAACAGAAACATTAAGAGCATAGGGCTGTAGATCAAGTGCCTCCAAGTAGTCCACGACTTGTCCAACTGCAGCCCTAATATACAATAATCAGTCTTATGATCATAATGATGCTTTTTCTCATGAGGTTTACTGAGCACAGGTGTTCATGCTGCTTTGCACAAATGCCAGCAGCTCTCAACACCAGCAGGAAACATTTGCACAGCCTAACCAGGGGGGTAAGCTGTGAAAAAACTAAATTTACCAATGTAAAAGGAGAGCCTGTATTCAACTGTGCCACAAAAACACTAGAGTACCTACTATCTGACAGAAAAACAGACACTCCAAAACACCAAAACCACAACATTGACAACTTACTTAAAACAGAATATATCTGTCCAAAAGTGTATCCCTGTAGCACTTTATGCAACTTACCATTCTACACTGATTGCACACTTAATTCACAAATGACCAACTCCACCTACAAAGGCTATGCAAATAAACTGTAGTAAAAAGCCCCACTCCACCTGCAAAAACCCAGCTCTTAGGGTGCAACAAAGACAGGTGACAAAACAATGCAGAACTGTGTGGGGGTGAGGATATCTGCCTCCCCCATTACACTGACTGAGTGCTCTGGCTTATATGCATGGGTGCACTGGGCCCAGGTGTGTCCCATGCTGCTGATTAAGCCCCTAATTGGTCTGCAGCCCAGGAGATAGAGAGCACAGCAACAGCAGAATGAACCAAACACAGGGACCATCGAAATATCTAGAGAGGTTTTAAAGCTAACAACCATCAATGATTTATTGCTTTTTTATTCTCCTACAGTGATATTAGCAAAGAGAAACAGAGAGATGAGGTAGATGTGGGAGAGGGAGGGACAAGTGAATGGATAGATGGAAAAGTATAAGAACAAGTGATAAAGTTAAATTATTGAAGAGAGGAGGAATCTCAGAAAATGTCTACACATGCAGCCTGTGGAGGTTGTTCACATGTTCTACAAAGATCTCTTTGAATGTAACCCCCTAACTGTGGTTACTGATATAATTTATGATGTGTTGTCTCTCTTTATTCCAGATTATTTCAGACTTGTGAATATTGCTGATATAAATTATTTTTGTTGACAGAAAGAATGTGTCTTTAACAAAGCTGGTTCATCTGTTCCTATTTTCCACACTGTTAGGTGCGGATAGAATCTTGAAACTACAACAAACAAAAAGAGCAAGGAAGTATTAATGGAGAATGGGAAAGGACAAGGAGATGAATAGTTGTGGAGGTAGAGAAAGAAACCAAAAGAGCAAAGCTAGAATAAAGAGGATGACAGAAGGTGGAGAGGAGTGGGTGAGGAGAGAACATTACCAAGGGGGAACAAAGTTTCTACAGTCTGTTTTTCAGTCAGAAATAAATTGGGTCATGACGTTCATTTGGTAACCAATCTCATATTCTATATAAAAACCATGTAGGGAGGAAGCATGAAGTGCTCTTGTGCAGGACACTTGATTCTCTTAATTACTCTGAAGAGCCTGTTCATACACCAATAACACAAAACCCATGTGTGACTGTGGTTGTGTGTAACCATACCTGTCTATGTCGCTGCTCCCTGTTGCAATGGGAAAAAAAATAATGTAATCAAAATGCTGGCTGACTGAGGATTTAAAAAAGATTCATTAACAACCTTTAAATACCATCACCTTTAATAAGATTACATTCTTTGTTTGTTTGTTTGTTTTGAAGGTCATTACCACAACAAAGAATGTGCATTAAATCCGATAACTCATTTCCATATAAAAGTAAAAATCAATTGTAGCTCCTACACCTCATTAAACCAAAACATTCTTCCTATTTCTGTTTCTCTCTCAAAATAAATAAGCTAATCCCCTCTTCAGTGCAGTTCAGTAGTAATGATCTAGTGTGGTTTACAGGGCAGGGGGGAAGCTTTGTACAGCATTCCTGTACTATATATTCCCATGATTACACAATTTGATTAATTATGACACATACACTGAAAAATTCTATATATATATGTACAGTATATATGTATAATGTATTTATTTCTAAAAATAATTACATGTATCCTTTGATATAAGTTAAAATGTAGATCAACTATTGTTTTCAATCTTTTTAAATTCAGCAGCATGCGGCCAAGTCACACATTGACACAATAATATAAAGCAATGAAGAGAACAGGACAGAGCAGCACCTTATATACTGCACATATTCTAGTCTCCCATGCCTCCTTCATATGTTGGATATCCAAAAGTAGAATTTCTGAACTCCTGTCCTTAAAGAAAGTCTCCATGCACGCATGAAAAGAGGTGATTTAAAGCTTGTTGACAAGCAGCTTGGTGTGACTTGAGTTTTAATATGTTCAACTGAGTCAAATTTGTGAAGTTTGAATATTCTATGAAAAACCTTAACCTGAGGAACATGGAACACTATTGTGCATTTAAATGAATTACAACATGTTTTGTTCAATAAAGTAAATATTAATAATCTTTAGATTATTAATTTGGATGACTAATCTTTATTTCACCAGGGACAAGACATTATGTCACTACAGAAATATAAGTGCATAAGTTGAACTTAAAATTATGTAGGTAATTAAAAACTCCCAGCATGCAGTTTGTTCATTATCTGGCTTGGTATATGTGTATGTTTTTGTTTACTAGAGTGGGCTTTCATATTGAATTCAGTGTAATGCCAGACCGACAGGTAAACGTCAATTTACAGTGTCACCAGTAGGTGTCGTAGCTACATTTCTAACAGATCAGTGTGAAGCGTGGTTTATTAAGCAAGGATTCCGTGATTCAAAGTGAAAGCTTTTCTAAAGAAAAATGCAAATGTATAGAGCGAAGTGTTACATGCAAAATGCCGAAGATTCTTGGTACTTAAAGCCCTCGCTGAAGTCACAGCAGCTGCTTGGTGAGTTTTTCCCCTTAATATCACCAGGTCTTGCAGACTGAAGCTGCCAGTGTCCTCTCAGAGCTTGAAGGCCAGGGGGGGGCACCCAGCGGCTCCAGTCATTTTACTGATAACACTGGCTGCACCCTCACGCTCTCAGTTCACTCACTTGTGAGCCAGTGGGATTGAGAGGGCACGAGGAGAGGATGTCCTTTGGAATAATAATAATAATAGAGATGGAGAGCAAAGTTTCAGAGGGGGGGTCTCTCCGTGTTGGAGCTCCCCAGCAATACGCCCTCGCTCCCTCTCTCTTTCAAACATCAAAAACCGGCACAGGCGCATTCCTGTACGCGCGTAACCGATCGCACTTCTGCAACGTGAACGCGAACAGCAGAGTGGGACCCAATGGACATTTGAAGGCTGTAAAAGTCAGTGACATTTTGAATTAGTCTATTTAGTTAAAATAATGTTGTAAAACAGTAAACCAAAATGGAAAGGTCGAGTTTTCTTTCACATCTCCATCTCCACGTGGCCAAAGAACGCACACTACAAAATGATGGTTTTATTCATGAAACAGATTTCCTTCTATGGCCAGTATATACGTCAATACATATAACATCACAGGAGGCTGTATTTCATGGTAAATGTCACCAACATGATGCAAGTGAAACTGATAAAGTACTGCATGTTCTGTAAAGATTGTTTGGTACTTGATATATTCACCAATGCATCACTTGTCACGTCTCAAATATTCTGGGGAAATGATGAAGACATTTTGTGCATGCAGGATCTGATGGGATCGCTGACGGCGGGGGGGGTAAACTCCACCCAGCAGATAGGATCTCAGGCAGGCGGAGCGGAGGGCAGCCTGTGCCCAAAGGGCTCGGGCTGGTTGGTCGGGACGCTTGACAAGTCCCGCAGAAAACTTCTGAGGGGCAAAGTCCAGCCGGAGCGTGAGGGAGACAGGGTGGAAGTTGGTGTGTGAGAGTGCGCTGGGAACTAAATCACATGTTATTTTAAAGAAATGCTCCAAAGATGGCGGTGGTAATAGCGACGGGAGTTTCTGGTGCCTCCGGAGTGCAAAAAAGTGGATTTGTGGAGGTTTTGGTGCGGGAGCGGTGGCACAAAGTTTTGGTCAACTTGAACGAGGAAGCGCTCACGTTAAGCTGCGAAGAGAGCAGCGCTAACGACAACGTGACCGACAATGTCAACTCTAACGGCGTTGCCAACGGATCTTACCTGGACAACAATAACACCAACTCCAACAACGGACCCCAAACTCTGCGCTCCGCGTTCACGGACCTCCCGGAGCGAGTGCCCGAGGCGATCGCCAACAGAAAGCGGTGCGTTAAGGTGACCAAGCAGGAGATCGGGGGGCTCGGGATCAGCATCAAAGGGGGGAAGGAGAATAAAATGCCCATCCTCATCAGCAAGATATTCAAGGGGCTCGCAGCGGACCAGACCCAGGCTCTGTACGTCGGGGACGCCATCCTGTCCGTGAACGGTATGAACCTGCGGGACGCGACCCACGACGAGGCTGTGCAGGCGCTGAAACGGGCCGGGAAGGAGGTGACCCTGGAAGGTATGCAGGCTGGACAGAGTGTGTGTGTGTGTGTGTGTGTGTGTGTGTGTGTGTGTGTGTGTGAGGGGATGACAGCGAGAGAGAGAGTGGAGAGTGTATGTTTCAGGGAATCCCACACTTTTTTTTTCATCCCACATGCATGCCCTCATTCATCTAGTGAGCTCCCACAGCATAAGGTCCTTTTTCAGGAAGCCCCCATGTGACTGTCAGTGCTTGTATTGATATGTTTTGGTGAAAGGTTGTTCTGCATACCTGCGGAGATAAGAGTTAAATCTCAGTTTAGCTAAGCACATTCAGTGTTTGGAAGATATTTAAGAAATGCTGGTGAATTTCCTTTTTTATTTTTATGGAGACCTAATGTAACCTCTGGCAGAGATCCCCTTACTAAGCCTGAGCCCTCACCTTTCAGAGAGGGACACATGTCATGTCGTGTTGTGAGTTTTCACTCTACATGGCTGCCTGTTTCCTAGACTGGTGTTGGGTTTTTCATGCATATCCTCCAGTAGCTCAGTGGCTCTTTTGCCA
Source organism: Seriola lalandi dorsalis (assembly GCF_002814215.2). Classification (NCBI taxonomy): domain Eukaryota; kingdom Metazoa; phylum Chordata; class Actinopteri; order Carangiformes; family Carangidae; genus Seriola; species Seriola lalandi. The sequence goes on from NW_019524940.1 coordinate 434,759, forward strand.
ATCCTGGTTCTCAGGACACAAATACGCTACTGCAAGTTTTTTCTATTCTACCTGCCAGTTGATTGCATTCACTTAGCCTCCCAGGTATAAGTCCCTCCCTGATTGGACAAACAGAAAGAAAACCAGCACGGCTCCGGGAATGAAAACCTCTGCTGTAGGATGCAATTTATTTTCCATTAGAGAAAGGAGCTACTGGTTATTAATAAGGGCTAAGAAACGAAATATGGTATTTTTCTTGCATTCATTTCACTCACTACTATTCGTATCTCATTTAATGAAATTTGTTTTCTTATTTATTGATTAAGTCACAGTTGGTTGTCGCCACACAGTCTCTCTCCCAGTGAGCCAAATTGAACAGAAGTGAAACTGTTTTTCTGTCATCTCAGCAAATTTATTTAATTCACAGCTGAAGAGGGGAAGACACTGTATTTAAAGGGTGTAATGTGATGCCACTTTGCTGTCAGGACACACTTGCTTTTTGACATAGTTGGTAAACAGGGGGCTGACTGGCTGGATTTAGCACAAAAGAACAGTTTGGATTTCTAAGGAAGCCGTTATTATGCAATCAGAGGTGCCATGGGAGATTCAAACTCATATCATCTCCCTTTACCTCCTCACGCACTTCTCAAAGCAAGGCCGCTCAAACAAATCCACTTCTGCATTTCCTCAAGTGTCTCTCTCTCTCCTCTCTCTCTCTCACACACACATAAACACACAAACACACACACACACACACACACACATATGCAGTAGCCTACACACTTACTTTCAACTCACTCACACGAGCAGTGCAGCCAAGTTGGAGTTTTGCAGTTGTATTTAGCCAAAAATTAGACTGATGGCAGGCACACTGAAGGCTTGACATCATTTTACCCCCTTAACACAAACACACACACACACACACATATGTGCACATACATGTTTGCAGGCACAAACACAAACACTTTCACACACCGGAAAATGTGCCCACTTCTGAGTTTTTAATTCCTGTTCCTGAGAGGACTCTTGGACCCAAGATAGTAAGAACAAAGTGTCTCTTGCTGACTCGCTCTCTCTCGCTCTCTCTTTCTCTCTCGCTCTCTCTCTCTCCCTCTTTCTCTCTATCATATATATACACATGCAAACACGGTGATGGGCCTTCCCAGGGGGTTACAGGGGATATACTACAGAGGGTAAAACAGGTCCCAGCTGAAAACTTACCGAGATGAGAAATAAAGAAAGAGGGAATGAAGCAGGCACAGAGGAAGAGAGGGAAAGAAATGGGAGGGGGTGGAGCTGAAATGTGAATTTAATGGGGAAAGTGCTGAGAGGGAGAGAGCTACAGTAGCATGATACTGAAACTGAAGTAGAGCTAATGAGGGAGGCTATGAGGCTGATGTACAGATGACAGTATGGCTTAACTTAAGGGTAGCACAGTAGTTCACCATAACTGCAATCTTACTGAGATCATTTGCATTTGGAAAAGCAGTGAAACATAGAGGAAGAAAAAAAAATGACAAAGTGCATTTCCAATGACTTTCATGCATCTTAGGGAGCATGAAAGGTGCTTACCACGTAACCAAGCATGGGAAATTTCAAATAAAAAGACGTGAGCAGTGAGATGTAAAGCCTGAAAACTCATTGTTTTATTCCTGAGTGTAAGCCACTTTCTAAGATGTGAGAGAAGCAGACTGTGGTACATGAGGAAAGAGATCAGGAGGAAACATCTGATCCAACTGTTAGGAGATAGCACATGTCTCATGGGAGAGGAGTGTGCGTCTGTGTGTGCACAGTGCACTGTATTTTCCTGCATTATCTGTAAGTGGGTCTGCCTGTTTGCAAGAGAGCTTGCACGTGCTTGTTTGTAGTTTGTGTATTTTACTCTAGCACTGACAAGCCATCTTGAAACTCATTAGGAAAATGGAGGACAGAGTCAGCTAAAATAGACGGCGACCACTAACTCCCACCTGATGCAGGCTGTAAAAAGGCAGCAGATTGACCCAGTGGTTAAAAAAAACTGCCCTCTAACCAGAGCACCAGGGTTCAAGTAGGGCTCTGCTATATGACTTCAAATCAATATCGCAATTATTTCAAACTTTTACCTCAATTACAATTAACGACAAATGAACAAACGATAAACAAACAATAATAGCGAATGAATGCGTCGGTGAGAGGTTCTAATGTCGGTTTCGATTCTTTTTTGTTAATTTCCCAGTCCTAGGTTCAAGTCCCCATGTCAGAGAGCATCTGCTTGGTTATAGTGCCAACCCCTGAGTGAGGTGCTGACTCTGGTGGTTCTGTTCAGTGGCTCAGGGTGCAGTCTGACAAGCCAAAAGTGAATTTCCCTATGGGGATCAATCACGGCTCTGCAGCTGAGTCACAGAGTCCCTGGCATCCACAGCCAGTGCCATTATGGTGGTCCAGTGAAAGATTGGTTATGTAAAGCCGAATAATAAAGCAGAATATTTAGACGACTTTTGTCTTGTAAATATCAACTTAAAAACGCAGCAGTCGTGTAACTCCATCAGTCAGTCAGTCAGTCAGTCAGTCAGTCAGTCAGGGACAGACATTCGCCTTTACAGGGTCGGCCTCCTGCCACAAAGAAAAAGAACAATGGTGTGAGGAAAGGAATGGAGCCTTAAGATCCGGCTCCTTTCAAAGAGCTGTAATTCCCATCTCTAATACCAGGGCTCTGAACTTGAATCACCTAAACAGAACTCAGCCATTTTTAAAAACGATTTCCATCTGTGGTTTTGCTACTGTGACATGTCAAAATGTCCTCAGTGAAAAAGGCGTAATGGCCAGGTACGTGGAAGTGGAGAGTAGACTCTTCTCTATTACGCTTACTTTTTTTCCACACAACTATTGTTGTGACAACACTACAAGAGATGGAACAACATGGATGCCTCTGAGCAGAGATTGTCCCATTTTTATGATTCATTTTGTCAAGACAAAGACGTTCAAAAAACACTGAGTTCTTGGAAGGAGATCGGAAAGCAGTGTAATAAAGCCAGGAGGAGCACACTTGGAGAGACTAGCTGCAGCTGTTTGGTTAAGCTACACCTTTTACAGCTACAGATCTGCTACTGTCATAATGCAACATACATAGGAGTTGATAGAGTTTTCTTTATTGACTGTAAAAATACACATGTAGCATCAACACAATTATCAGAAATAATTAAGTTTACACCCTTCTTGATTTCATTATTTATCAGCCTCACCCAGTACTCTTAGAGGTCCATACCTGTATATACAGAGGGGAACAGAACACTTTTGTCCTTACACATTGTCAGACAACATGTGAATCAATCCTTTGTTTGAAGTGTACTGAACCCTTAAACGTTTCAGAGGATCTCAAATACACAGATGTGTGTCCTTTCTTGTCCCACTTCCTCCCCTTCATAACAAGCTCCCATACAGAACCTGTCAGGAGACATGACCCCTTTACGTGCCGGTGTCGGTCCTGGCTGTGAGGTGGTCACATAAGGATAGCGACCTCTTAATGTTCCCAGCTGTTACTGTTTTTCTGTCCCTGTTGCTCTGTTTTGTTTTCCTCCTATTGTTTTCATTTTTGTTTTGTTGTTTTATGCAGTGATGATTGAAATATCAGTCCCACCAAGGGGCTGTTAAGGGTATTCTTTCTCAGCATAAAGAGTCATTTGGATAAGATGAAAAGGGATGAGAACAATTCCTACAGAGAACTGTCTATTTCAATTCACTTGTGTTTATAAATGAAAGTGACCAGTCGAATATGGAAAAACCGTTTCTAGGTTTAGATGACTGAGTGTTTAACAGCCAGAAAACAGAGAAATAAATTACATCAACTCACACAAGAAAAGGTCAGGTTATTTATGTAGAACGTTTGTGTTTTAGGATAACTGTACCTGAGCGATCATTCATCAAGCAAAGTGTTGGCTGAACATAGCCTTCCCATGGTGCAGCTAAGAAACAACATTTATTTTCACTGACCACTGACATATTACTATAAAACCTCTGGTAGCTATTAAAGTTTTGAACGTTTACATTTTACAGTATTTGGTATTTAAGGTGTTAAAAAAGCCTTTGAAACAGCGGATAAATATTGCCCACCCAGTCTGTCATAATGTAGAATACATCAACTGTCCAAAATTATGTTTTCACCTTTTAATATATTTGAAACTTCACTTAGCCACATAGACAAGTGTGCTAGTTTTCCACAATAGCCTGTATTGGTGTAGACTGCTACTGTACACACAGGACGTTATGTTGCTTGTTCCTTTTGAGGGAAGTGACTTAACTGGCCCAAAACCTGATGGGTAGTGTAGTCAATAACAGTTCATGGTGTTTATGCAAATAATAGCATATTCAGAGAATTTGTATCCATCAATGGCAAACAAAATGTTTTAGTACATACTGTTAAATAGTATTTCAAGTGGTAAATTATGTTTTTCATTACTTTTTATGACATAACTTCCTTTACAGTGTCCAAAAATACACTGGTCCAATGCACTGTATAGTTCCCATTGATAATGGGGGCAGATTTATTTACTCAAAATTCTTGTTAGTTTTTGAAAAAGTGAGTCTTTGATTTTGGATGGAGGTAGGTATTGGAAGTATTTTTAGAGGTATATTTAGCTGGCAACCAGCTATTTTGAAATGATCTATTTTCCCAAAGCAAACCATCAACTTATCAGAATTATCAAAGTTATCAGCTATAGCTAACGAGATAATTAAACTAACATTAGCTCTGCAAGTTGGTTGAAAACACTGTGTCCACCTGACTTATTCGTTTTAAAACGAGAACCCTGTAAAAGGAATCTTATGCACATGGTGGTTGGAAATGCTAAATAAAGAAGACACAACCCCCCCTATTAATACTACAACTCAAAACACAACACTTCAACATGTAGAGAAATCCAAAGCTTGACAACCTTGCCATGCCTAGTTACGGTTGCTAGGCTACATGAATTAACGGTAATTTCAGGACCCTGTAATAAAATAATGGAGATGGTTTTGGTCAGAATGGATAAATGTGATGGGAAATGGTGAGAAAACAGTCCAGTTTGAAACTGGGGGTCCTAAGGTAAGGATGACACCAGATGTATTTCAGTGTAGACACAGCATCAAACAGTATTATTTATAAGCATCAATACAAGTCCAAATAGTCTAAAGGTGGAAGCAAAAGAAATTAATAATACAAAGTCAGAGTACAATAAAGAAGAACATCTGCCAAACTACAGACAGGAAATGAGTCAGTGTCCCAAAAGCTCCCCTGTTGAGCCCTTAACAAGCAGTACCTGTCATCACCTGGCATCTGGATGGGTCTGTGTGTGTGTGTGTGTGTGTGTGTGTGTGTGTGTGTGTGTGTGTGTGTGTGTGTGTGTGTGTGTGTGTGTGTGTATGTATGTGTGTGTGTGTGTGTTGTGTTTATCAGCATGTGCCTGCTTGAATATATTGACGTGTGTCATCACGTTTAGTCAGCAGTGTTGTCTAGACTGATGCTACAATCAATATGTGGTGTGTGCACGTGTGTGTGTGTGTGTGTGTGTGTGTGTGAGAGTCTTTGTGTCTACCAGCTGACTGTTTATGTCATTAGAGAAGCTATCATCTCCTCCGCTACTGTTTGTGGAGTCTGACTCAGAGCGGATGATGGTGATGATAATAACAACAACTGTGGAGTTGCAGTAGTGATTGTTGTGGCGAGGATAACAGATTGAATCATTCATTCCTCTCCTCTGTGGATGTTTACACAGCCAAAACAAAAGCGGAGACGGAGAGCTGTGGCTCATCTGTTTTTCCTGTCAGCTTTGTTTGAAGAAGACAAAAACTTCATTCCCCTCCAGGTGTAATCATTGTGTCTTTATACATTGTATTTGTTTCGTCCTAGTTTTCTCATGATGGCTATCATAAAAGTGAGCTCTTGTACAGTGGAGAAACTCTTCAGTTTCACGCTGCAATTAGGAATTTCGCAACTATTTAAAAGGGTGACCACAAACGACCCAAAATCTGAAGTCTGTTAAACTGTTATGTTGCTTCACTGCTTTTTGCTGAAGCCATGACACTGTCTATGAGTCAACAGCATACTGTAAAAACTACCATCTGCTCATACTTTCTGTGGTTGTGGTTTTGTGTTAAGTATGGTGGTTTTTGTCAGCATTTATGGAACTAATGGAACATGTAACACATAGCTCAGTGGTTTAACTCATCATGAAGATAGGTTTCATGCTGTTCAGTTTTTCCACTTTTTTATTTCAATACTTTCAAATCTTTCTTTGTGCAAACATCCTCTTGGCATTTGGAAAAGTTGCCGTGATGATGTTGTAGACAGTTTAATATGGATGAGCAAGACGGAGGAATATATGATTTTTGTTTTAAAGATGATGCACTTGCAATTTTTGATGACATCTAGCTTTTGTTCCTATGGAGGTTCAACCGTTTGCTAATCCCCGCCCCGCTTAACTGTAGCTATGCCTGTCAAGCTTTGTGTTCTCACATGGAGGCAGATTTACCGCCCAAAATTTCTTTAAACAATATGTCCCCGATTTCCCTGTGTTAACATTTTAGGGAGGTTTTGGAGGTTTACTGTTTAGTGTAATGGAGAATTCACATCCTTCTGAACTATGTGGGTAAAACATCAATTGTATTTGCTTATTTGATTTTCTGCAAATATGCTCATCTTTCTGTGTCCAGAGTTCAGTTGTATACTTTTTACTAGATTAACTTTGCAGCACATGTACTACCACACATTCACATTATCATGGCCCCATTTACAGCCTGAACAATATATTATGATGTTCAGTGCTTTATTCAGAAGTGACACTATTAATTTGCTTTAATCCACAGTTTCCTAATAGTGTGTCACTTTTACTATCTCTTCAATTTAACGTGTCGAAATGTTAAACAGAGAGAAAAAACGTCTTCAAGCTTTTCTAAAATGTGACGTCTTAGCAAAGATCCTCATCCGATCCAACTGTTATCTTATGAAAGCACATATTTCACACGTCTTCTTATCTACTTGTTGAAAGTCGTGTGCCTGCAGAGAGTTAGTAACTGTTTGACATGAAGTTCAAAGATCACTGAGTAATTGTACCTACGCACATTTCAAATCTTCCATCTCAGTTACTGTTTGTCGTTCACTTAAGATAATATTTTAACTCTTTGAGATATTGGTCCAAACTTTACAAAAAGATGGCCTGGGGCTGGATTTGTAAAGACCTTTTTGTGCTGCTGTAGTATCCAGATACCTGCGCAGGAGGGAAAGCCTTCGTTCTGCAATCAGAGGAGCATTTTTCTTCTTTTTCTCTACCTCTGTCTGTTCTCTTTCCAACTTCACCCAATGGTAAACCTTCTATTCTTCTCCCACAGGCTTGATGAGAGGAAGTTTCTTTTTTCCTTTGGTACATTTTCTCACCAAACAAAGAAAATCCTCATTCGGAGCATATGGCAGAAAGTCCAATGACTTCAGACCTCATTAAATATTGTTGAGACCGTTAAGTGAAAAAGACACAAGACAGATATAGTAATTACACCTGATGTTATAGAGCAGGGAGCATGTGTGTGTGTGTGTGTGTGTGTGTGTGTGTGTGTGTGTGTGTGTGTGTGTGTGTGTGTGTGTGTGTGTGTGAAGGGGTGTTGGTACTGTGCAACACATACACTGAGAAATATAACTGAAGTGTGTGTGTTTGTGTGTATTCATTGTGAATGTGTGTGGTAGATATAGTTGAAATCCATGGAGTGCTGGCTTCACTGTCAACACAAACACTTGTGAAGAAATGAATTGCCTCATTTGTAAAATGTGTAAGGGACTGGGGTTGAGTGTGCTTTAGAAATAAGTGAACAGCTTTCAAGGGAAGTGAATTGGATTTTCATTGGGGAGTTGAGCAGCTGGTCTTTGGTGATAGTGAAATTCATATGTCTGCATCACAATTACTGTAATGGTAACCTCTAAATGAAGTGGAGAGTGGGAGTCACAATTAAAATAGAAAAAAAAGATTTAGTTGTGTCCGTATGTGCTTGCTCTTGCTTTCTCTGGAAAATGGAAAAATAAAATCAGACAGATGGTGGAGGGCAGCTCCACATTTCGGCATTTTGGTTTAACTAATGCAACGGAAAACCGGCTTGAAACCTGGTTTCAAATGAAGACTCAAGTAGCAAGAGTCCTCTCCTCTCCAAGTTCTTATCGGACTATCGAGGTTATTGTGCAGAGTTGGCTGCGGTGGTGCTGTAATGGAATAAAAACATGACCCAAGGGAATGCACACACATTTACACACTTCCAGTGTAATGATCACATGGACTCCACCCCATTTATTTTCCCCTCTGCTGGAAACACTTACAGCTCTATTTCTGGCCACAGTGACGCTTGTCAATGAGTTTACATTTTCTCCGTCCGGTCCGTCTTTGTAAATGTTAACGGAAAACAAATTACCCACTAAACATTATATTTATGTTATAGCTGTATAATATTTTTTTTTCAATTTAGTCACTTAAGTAAGTGCTCTGTAAATGTATTAAGACTTCAGAAGATAGATGTGAGCTTGTGGCAACATAATTGCAGTATCATTTGATATTCATCTTGTTTGAGGTCATATTCCCTTATCTCTTTGTCATTCGGGCTGTAACTAATGATTAGTTTCATTATTGTTTAGCCCATAAAATCTTGGAATAAAAGTGAATGTCTGTCAGACTATCAAAGTCCCAAAGGAGACATCTTCAAACAGCAGGTGTTTGTACGACCAACACTCCAAAGCCAAAGATATTCAATTTACAATAATAAAAGGCAAAGAAGAGCCTCACATTTTAGATCCTTCGACTACAGAATATTGGATATTTTTCCTTGATAAATAACAAATAGTGAATCATCTGTTTGATTATGATTAATAGACATATTGTTTCAGTGCTTCTTTGCATTCACTTCCTCTTTGTCACACTCCTTATATTATTAAGTGAGGCTTTGTAACGTCTAAAACCAGATTTGTGGTCGTTGCAAAAGGTTAATAAGTCATCAGTTTTGATTTGATGGTTCAGCGTCTGTTTTCCCCTGTTGATATCAGCCCTGAAACACTATAAGGGATGTATTATACCTGATTAGGTCTTATCATACTTTAATTATATGGCCAAGAGAAACTGTGTTTACATGGTTTCATTAATTTTGCGATAAGGAGCGATGGTGGGAAGATTCATCTCGTTTCATTTCTGAATATGGGACTGTTCCATACAGTCGCCGTATTTACATTGCATTGTCGCTGTATTTACAGTGATAGTAAGCAGGGATCGCAGTGAGCACAAGGTTTACAGTGGAAATGGCTCTGGTAAATGTGACTGCTGAAAAGGAGATAACTGAGGAAACTACCAGCATCAGAAACTTGTAGAAAAAATAAGCAGCTGTGCTGACCAGTCACAGGTTGTGTGGTCCTCATGTGGTACCTTCGTAGCCGCTGTGGCCCTGACGTGTGGTTGTTAACATTGTTAAGGAGGAGCACGCCAGCTACAGCGAAGGCTTTGTGGCCATGGTTGGCTTTAGACTCTAAGACTCGAGAGGAGGTTGTCGTACCCAACACTGCCAACTCAAGGGCTAGTGCTATTGAAAGCTGACAAAGCAAGGGTGAAAATAACTAAGTCTAACATAACACACCTGCAGGATGTGGGAGTCACTGGTGCTGTGTTGTTTCTCTGTCAGTAAGTGTTTTACCCTTACCAAAGCTGAACCAAAGCTTATCCATAACCCCAACAAGTCGTCTGAGTAGATGCTTAACCTGATTAACCAATTATCTCTGCAACACCTAACCATAACCTAACCTAAGTCCTAACCCCAACCACAGAGGGTGGGAGAGGTGCTAAAAAACACCTTTATGCTTTGCAGCACAGAAGATGACGTGTGTGTTAGTGTGTGTCCTTGCACTCAAACAAGTCTATATCAGAGTTGGATTGTTATTTTTTTCTTTTAAAATAGGAATCCTACATGTTCCTTTGTGTCACGTCACTCTCATAAAAGACAAGGTTGTCACCACCGACTGCAGAGGATTCAGTCTTTGCAGCCCAATGAATTCACTTGCGCTGTTCTTTGTAATGATGTGTTTTAACAAACATCAGCATCAACATTTTCAGTCCTTTAATTTGATCTGACTGTGTGGGTTATTCTACTGTGCAACTGGATCACCTTGTCTCTGTGGGTCCATTGAGGACACTCACATCACCCCCGTCTCCTCCTCTGTGTTATGTGTCAGCCTGTCATCTCTCCTCCACAGGTTGGCGGTTAGGCTTGTTACACCGTCTCATAGGGGTCTATAGAGCTTCTCCCAAGAATAGTTCACATGCTGCATTACAAATGCCACCAGCCATATGCCAATTACACGCGGCTTGTACAGTGGGATATGCCAATTAAACATCCAGGGCATACCAGGGATTCAGAACATTCAGGACATAGGGAGCGTGCTAAGCGCCCACTTTATCTCTGCCGCTCTATTTCTGTCTTTCATTGAAACATATGTCCTGTCTTCACTTTTCTTCTCCCCTTCTTGAACCTTAAAACATGAGGAATTTAAAATAGTTATAAAGCCTCCAGTGGTTAAGAGTTGGACTTTTACAAGTGAAGCTTTCTGTTTTACTGCTTGGAAAGTTTCTCAGGTGGCCCGGCGGCATCAGTTGTGACCATGCTATCTGGAAATATACCGAGAGCTGTGGGGGTAGATTCTGTGTTTTGCGGTGCCTTAATTCTCTTCTTCATACTGCTTGCCTGTAGCAGCAGAGACAAGGTTTGAATCATCACAAAGAATACTTTCATTTTAACGCATTAACTGAGAGACGAAGAGGCATCTGAGTCTGTTTTGGCTATTGGCACTTTGACATTTGCTGTGATGGTTTCAAGTTGATGGCAGCGAGGGCTACTTCATTTGCATACTATTCAATGATAAAGTAAGATGTTGTACGTGTATAAGTTCATTTTACTATGAAACTCAAAGACCCATTCACTCTGTCGTGTAACCCTGAACCAGTAGGATGATGCTGTTATCGAGCAGAGTCATAATCAAAAGTTTTGTTTCGAAGGAAGGAAATGACATGATGGCAAGTTTCCATAGACTACCCACACATCCTCATGGGTCTTTGCAGCAGAGTTCAAGCATCATTAATACACAGAGCTGTTGCTGAGACTTATTTTTCTGTCTGCAGCCACATGTAGGTATATAAATATAATAATACAAATGCGTCTGTGGTCGCATGATTAAACAGTTAATGTTTCTGCTGCGTATCTGAACATCTGTGGTATCACCACATCCTTCCTCTCACCTATAACAACAAACTATGGTGACAACCATCTCAAAACAGTTCACAGCATACTGTATTTCAGTTTAAAAACAGGGATGTGACCTACACTTTTTATTAACACTAAATGAATAAGTATGTGATCAGTAACCTGTATTCTGTGAAATACTGGAAAGATTTTCCATACCTAAAATACCCCGACCAAAAGTGTCTCCAGAACATTTAAATCTCAAAAGGTGCTGCTTTAATGTGACTGTTCAAACTATGTGTCTTACTTTATACTGAAAATCTTTTTCTTTTTTACTATCCTACCCAGTCAAGTACATGCGCGAGGCCACGCCATATGTCAAAAAGGGTTCCCCAGTGTCAGAGATCGGCTGGGAAACTCCTCCTCCTGAATCTCCCCGCATTGGCAGTCCTCCCATCACCTTCTCCTCCACCTCAGACCCTCCGAGCCCCCCCACCCAGCCCTCCCTGTCTCTGCAGGGCGACAGAAGGTGCATACCACTCAAGATGTGTTATGTAACCCGAGCCATGACCACACCAGACCCTGAAAACAGGTAGGTGACAATCACACACACACACACACACACACACACACACACACACCCTCATTGTGTCCTCAGAAAGCAGTTCTCTGGAGATGCCGCTGTCTTATCTGTATCTGTCTGCTGCTCTTGTGCTTATTGCTTTTCATTGAAAGACCAATCATTGTTTCATTGATTAGCCACTCACATAATTCAGTCAGCCAATTCATGTGTAATAGTTTTTAAAGATTTACATCTTTTGTTAGAACAAATTGGCTTGGAGCCGAGTGCCATAGACGGGGCTGGGATGTTGCAAAACTACTAAAGCCCCTTTCACAATGAACAAAAAAAAACCCTCTAACACCCACTAACATCTGGCTTTTGTCTTCAGTGGGAAAGGGTACGATCAGCATTCATTCCCGGGTCAAATGACTATGCACTAGTCATGAGTATTTATTGGCTCCAGCGACGACTGACAGTGATGGAAACATGGGTGGACTCAGCCACAAATTCCATCCCTCTCCATTCAAGCAGCGCTTGAATGTCGTTCAGTCGGCGTTGAGTTTGAGGAGACTGAAGTAAAAGCTATAAAAAAAAAAAGGAACTGGCGTAACAAAGTCCCTGGCCTCCATGCTGCTCTCTGCCGTTCACTAACCCCGTTTTCCAGTGCGTTTGTGATGTCGAACGTGACGTGACGTGAATGTGATGTAACCATAACGGTAATGGTTGTTGGATTTGGTCTTTTTAATGGGATTTGAGGACAATAACAAGTTGAACTGAAAGCAGAATTTTTTTTTGGTCTGTTTCTGCATGTGAGGGGATTGTCTCTTATCAGTGGTGCACCACGAAAGTTGACAGTGCCTCTTCTTCTTCTCAAATGTCAGTCAATCACTGCAAAGGGAAACACATTATCATTGTATTTTATATTTCCTTGCATAAAAAAGTGAAAATTCAAATTTCAGTCCAAGTTTAAGCAGACCTCCATTGTGGAAAGGATGCAGTGGATCTGTGTTGCAGTGAAAGAAGTCTGTCACATGAGTGTATAGTGGCGAACCCAGAAATGGTTACCTTAATTAACCAATGTTAACTGATGCTTCTCTGCTCCTTAACTCAACACTGTGACAGAGAGACAACAGAGAAGTCAACCCTGCGGGTCTGCAGCTACTTCTGATAGCCTCAAGGGATTACTCAGTAGTGTTTCTCCGACTTTTTTAGGCCATTTTCACATTTTTATTAAAGACAGACTTTTGAAGTAGCGCATAGATAATTCACAGTCAGCGGGGGGTGGTCTGTTAGGAGGTGTCGTCAAGTTAATTGGTTGGTAATATGACAATGGCCCTAATCAAACAGAATGGGGTAAGAAAGCACTTTACTCTTTCAACTTTTCTTTTGGTGTCACAGGCAGTGGATGTGTGCTTTCTGTCCTAGTTGTCTCTCCCTGTGTTTCTCTCTTACCATGTTGTTTGCCTTCCCACTCATACTTTTTTTTTTGTCTTCGCTTTTTTCTGTCTTGTTTTTTCAATCACTTGTTTGTGTTTTACTTCTTCTTTTGTCTTCTCCCACTCCTTTTCCTTTCTTTTCTTTCATGATCTTGCTCTCTCTCTCTCTCTCTCTCTCTCTCTCTCTCTCTCTGTCTCTCTGTCTCTCTCTCTCTCTGCGTTCCCAGCTTTCTCTGTTCTCTGTCTGTCTGAATCAATTCTCTTCCATCTCCATCCTTTTCTCCCATCAGTTTCTCTCTCTCTCTCGATTCATTTCTTTCACTACGATTCCCCGTGTATCACTATCCTGCCATCCCTCCATCCGTATATGCCCCCCCTCCCCGTATATGTATGATTTTAGAAGTTTGAGATAGTTGAACCTCGAGAAACTTCAAAGTTTCAGACGCTGGAAAAAACATCAAAGTCAAGTGGTGAGAGTGAATAGTGACTTCAAAGTTTCCTCTGTGTGCATAGACGTTGTCAGATGGCTCCATGTTGAAACTGTAAAATGTAAATGCTAACACACACAAACAATCAAGAAAACAAACACAAACAAAATGAAAAAGAAGAACATCTTACAAGGACAGAGCAGATGGCTCTCTGTTGGCTTGTTACTCTATGGCAAAACTTATTTTATTTACCACTGAAAAAACAAAAAAGATTCACAAAAGTACATTTCTCTTAACAGATGTAAATGCAATTGTCCCATTTTCTTACTGTCTTTGTAGAGCAAGTTACTGACAGAGATTGTCTGTGCTTTGCTGTTGAGAGTTTTGTCCAGCTCCTTCTTATGAGAATCTGGAGAAACAATGGAAAGCTTCTTGGTGGAAAACGGCGTTTAAAAATTGATCTGAGCAGGCGAGTTTGGACGGAAAAATGGTTGACATTTAGAGGTTTTGATAGATTCAAAGCTTTTACAGATATTCATGAGGACATGACCTGAGTTTCACTTGACTAAGCATAAGGCTGTTGTTGCACTGGTCAGTTCCTCCCAGAAATACGGTATGTCCTTAAAAAAAAAAACTGAAATCAAATTTAATCATAGCTGTCAAAATGCTCACAGATTCTTTGAGCTGCACATTCACAAATCTCGGATGATGTATTAAACTATTTAAGAGCACAACAGGGTTGAACATTCACTTTGTTCGCCATAACTTTGACTTTATTAGTCAGCCAGTTACACAAGCAGTCTGATCTCGTGACAAGGTGAGGTTTTGTCTCACACAGATAACAGATAAAGCTGTAGGGCAGATTCACTGTCACAAAGGAAGTCCTCGGTCCAATTTACCTCGACCAGCATGTTTTTTGTTTCTTCCTTACTCTTGCAGCCAGGACAAATTCCCCTTTGACTCACCAGTAAATATTCAGTAAATGTTTGAACAGTAGGACACCCAAGTTGAAATCTTATGTTTAATCCATGTCCATGAAACTTAAACAGTCACATTTTCACATTTATACTAGTTAAAGATTGCAGGGCAAGACTAAACCCACTCCCTGTTTTTTTTTCTTATTTTGGTTTCAGGACTAAAAAGGCTCCATGTTAAGTGACAGTGAAAGCCTCCTTATCATTTTTTTTTTATACTAAACTCAGTGCAATATTGCATCCCTCTGAGGGGTTTCTCTGTTCATTTCAGCAGATGTTTAAACTCTGTGTAAGCCTGGGAGGACCGAACGATGTGAGGGAAAGCGAGACACGTACAGCGATGAGAGAGGATGATGGAAGACAAGGAAAGAGCAGTGAGGAAGGAGAGTGGACATGCTGAAGAAGTTTTCCTCACCTTAACATAAACTGTGTATGAGGACGCATGAGTCTAGCTTTCTGTGACATTTGTTGACAGATGAAATTACAAAAAAGATTTAGTTACAGCCTTATCATTTACAGTGCAGATTAAAAATGTTATGAGGAGGTGTGGAGAGATGGGAGAAAAAAAAATTGAAATTGCAAAAGAACAGGAAACGCTTAGATGAGCAAAGATAAGGGAAAGGGGAAGATACAGAGATGAGAGAAGAAAAGGTATTCAGCTCCTAAAATGGATGAAATCTATCTCTTTCTTCCTTCACCATTAATCTGTGTCATCACTGAAGCAACAGACTTGAAACCCTGAGTGTGAATGTGTGAGACTCGGACGTCCGCAGAAAACATGTATAGCTTTGTAAAAAGGAAAAAGGAAGAGATGACTTCTGGCAGAACCAGCATGGTTCCTCACAGTATGACACTTTCTACAACATTATACCGCAGTTTAACCTTGACAGGTTTTTGAATGGAAGAAAAAAAAAAAAAACTTTTAGTAAAAGTTTTTCACCCGGGTTAAGTGTAGAACATTGATCTTAAAACTAAAATGATACAACCTCTTATGTATTATCTTCTTGTGTTTCGACAGCTCGAGGCAGTCCAACTGTTGGCTAAACATCCTCCAAGATAAATATTTACACACCATTCAGTGTAGGAGGCATGGTTTGAGACCTTGTGTTGGAGTCGGAGCTGCAGACCTGAGGCCTGAAAACTGACTGTCTAAAGATTTGACTTGACATGGGACTAGACACGAGGAAGGGAAGAATTTAAAGGGGCACTACAACAATTTTACATGTCACGTTGCAAAATATATATTTTTTGCAGAACTGGAGGAAACCTTGAAAGGTTTGAAAGATGATAACCCTAATGATAGCATCGGGGTTATCTCTGCTTGGGCTTGGAGACGTCACATATACTGTATGGGTGTTTAGATGGAAGAAAGGGTGTAACAGCAATCAAGTTGTAGGGCTGCAAGTTTTGGTTCAAAACTCAATGATTAGTTGACTGTGAGAGCAGATAGTGATGACTTTTGTGTTGCTCGACTAATCATTTAAACATTACTGAGTGTCGTTATGTGAAGTGTAGGATCGGTCCAGACAAAACATCAGGATATGTCGTTTTATGTGGCCCTGTAAGTGTCATGTTTTGACCTGGTAAAATCCCCGAACAGTGCGGAGAATAAATAACAGTGACAGCCACATACCTTGAATAGTTAATTATTAGGCCTTTGCTGTGAAAGGACTCGGCCACCTACAAAATGCTATTACACAGCTTTCAGAGAAAGTGTTTAAATGCCATCTATCGTCAGAGTTCAGACACCTGACAGACTTGCAGCTGACTTACAAATTTCCTATTAAGATTTAAGGACTTGAGACTTCAATTGAATCTTGCTTTGACTCAAGGCTTCAAACTTGACTTGTCACAAAGGACTTAAAAACAGCTCTGGTTGGAGCCTGGCTATGCTTTGGTGTCACAACAATTAATCTAGGTTGAGTCATCTCTGGATTTAAGCATGGGATGGGAGAGGAGGCCAAAACAAATAATTGAACTGTTGTGAAATCTAACTGTGTTTTCTTGTTCTCTGTGACACATATTTAATAGCTTAATTCCAGTAGGCTTATATTGAGTTTTATTTTATTGAATTTCCACAGGGTTGGATCTTATATTATTGCTTTAAAGCTGGAGCTGTTAGTTCACCAATGAATAATTGCATTGATTCAAATCCACCTACTACTCATCCAGTTCATGTGCTGCTCTCCCAGTGATTCCCTGTGTTCCCAATGTCTGTGTCACGCACACAAGAGATGAGATAACTTAGCCCCAAAGTCACTCCACATCTTGGCCAGAAAATGGCAGATAAGGTCTCGTATAACTCATGGAAGTCAGAATGACACCATCCTTAAAGAACGTCCTCTACTAAACTCACATCTGGTCTTGGAGTCCCCCTTCCTCTCCCCCCTTCCTCCCCTTCAGCTCACCCCTGTCCTCTCCTCAATCAACTCGCCTTTTACAGGCTTCAGTTCTATTTTTAACCCAGAGTAAAACACCTGGAGCTGATCTCGACGGTCTCTCCCGCCTGCAAGGGTTTGATAGAAGAGCAGATTCATCACATTCACTGGGGCTTTTCCTGGTCTACAGTGTGTGTGAATGAAGAAAGCTGCAAAGAAAGCATGTTTGCAGAGTTGAAATCACTCTGGGTTTAGAGTGGTTTCCTTTTAAAAAAAAAAACAAAACAAAAAAAACCCCACCAGGATTACCTGGACAGTGGAGAGCTGTTAACACAGATGCAAGATTGTTTCATAGTTGGTGGCAAACTCACTGATTCAGGAATGCATTTTAATTTATGTTATGAGTTGAAACTGAACCTGTACTCACAGAAAAATGCCCCGGGTGCTTCCTGCAGCAAGTTTTACTGACTGTACTGTTGCCCGTTCAATACACCACGGCCCCATGCTGATATGTGGTTTAAAATCTCACATCTCTATTTTCTGCATTACCTTCTTATGACAAATTATGACAACCACTCAAGTTCATATTCTTCAAACATGGCCAGATCTCAGCATCAGGCGCACACTGAACACTAGTTTACTATGTCTTGTCCCCTAAACCTCTGAGTCAGCCATTATTTGTCTTTGCAATATTTGTAATTTGTGTGTCAAAGTTAATTGTAATCTGGTTTATTTTTTTCTTCGTCCAGAAAGGACATTAAGCTCTGCTTTGCTTTAGCATACCTGTTCAGAGTATTTTTGCTTTTGGTTTTACTCCACAGCCATGAGCACTAAATGTATTGATGCAACAGCATGTGGCATTATGCACTATAAAGGCTGCCACATGTACCTTCTTAAAATTCATATTCCCTGAGCACACAATCAAAGAGCAGTTCAGTAAGATGGAGAAGCATCTTACAGATGCATTTCTCTCGAGGCCAGAAATCCTCCCATATGATATAAGCAGATTAGTTATGGAAATTTAGATGGAGACAGTATTGTGACATATGGCCCACAAAAGATGCACGAACAAAGGCTGTTTCGTGATTTAGATTGACTCGAATAAACTCAAATTTCACTGCACTTCATTACGTTGTTCCATCCAAATGCTCATTCTCAAGTAGATGAGACAAATGAGCATCTCTTGAAGCTGAATATTTGGCTGCTAAAACTATGATTCAAGACTAAATTGAGTCAAATTGGGTCTGCTTGATAAGGCATGCAATTTCAATATTCAAGATGGATTTTTTTCATCTAAGGTTGCGAACAAGTTTGAGAGCCCCTCAATGATAACAGAGAGGTTAAAGCTGTTTGAACTTTTCTTATCTTCTCTTCCAGACAACTGGAGCTACACTCTCCTGACGCCAGGCACACTGTGGTGCTGCGGTGCCCAGACCAACCATCTGCCCTGTCCTGGTTCTCTGCCATGCACTCTGTCACATCCACGCTGGCACAGGTCTGTCTTTGATTACATTGATTTTACAGGTGTCTCTCATCATCAGTGTGACCATTAGAATTAGATATTTCAATGGCCGTGATTCAGCTCCTGCGGAGCTGCTTTGAATGTAATGCGTCCTGAGTGATCATCTATCCTAAAAACTGTCATCCCACCGCAGCGGGCGCTGGCAGAGGTCATCCAGAACACAGCCAGGACGGGGGTTGCTGGCAGCAAAGAGATACGACACCTGGGATGGCTGGCAGCGAAGGTAGGAGGTGGTGTGTGTGTGTGTGTGTGAGAGAGAGAGAGAGAGACATGGAGTGTAAAAGGCTGTAAAAACTATAATCATACACGTGTGTGTGTGTGTGTGTGTGTGTGAGTAACACCATTACTATTATTAGATTTCTCACGTTTTTAATGGGTTACCTTCACGCTTTTTATTTTGTGAATATCTTGTGTAGGTATGTTTGTGCATGTGTGTGTGCTCTTGTTCTATCTTTGTGAGGTTCAGTTTGAGTTTTACACCTTAAATCTGTGAACGTGTACGTAAATTGAGAACATATTCGCTGAGTCTCCCGTCTTCAAAGTGCTGTTTAAAGGTTAAGACTTGGCTTTAGGATGTGAAACTTGAGTGATACGTGATATTTTTTGAAGATACGTCTCATATATTTGACATAATTCTTGAAGTGCTGTTTCTTTTGTATTGACTATTTAGTGAGCTAGTTTTTAGGTGCATCACTTAAAATTGGCAAAAAGAAATTGCATTTATATTTTTTCAACTTATGCCCTCTTTAGACACAGTATGAGTTGTCGGTCTGTAAAGGTCAGGTTTGCTTGAAATGAACTAGTTTGCACAGTGCGCCGTCTGAATACTTACAGACAGATAGCCAAATAGCCATACTTAAAGGCGGAGTCAAAACTAGCTGTCATGGGGGGGTGGGGGGGGGGACGACCTACTAATAATATAAATGCAGGGATAGCATCGCACACTTTAAGATGAT
>NW_019524940.1:454221-454521 GCF_002814215.2 Seriola lalandi dorsalis
CACACACACACACACACACACACACACACACACACACACACACCTCTCTTCCTCTGTCCCTCTCTAGATAAGAGTCATAAACTACAACCCACATTCCAGTCCTGGGTAGTGACCAGCAGAACTCTCTTCAGACACAGATCTGAGGAAGATTATATAATTAAATATCTAACTGTTCTCTAACTCATGAGATGTTCCTATGTAATAGTTTAATCCCAAACTTATATCTTATACAATGTTTGAAATGTAACATGTAGATTTTAAGACAATGTCTTCATGTTACCATACTCAGCATCCTTCACA